>NW_026867602.1:661166-685234 GCF_020745735.1 Hemiscyllium ocellatum
GTGAGTAACTCCCCTCCTGACTCTCCCACCATCGGGTCAGAGGCTGGGAATCCTGCAGCGAGTAACTCCCCTCAAAGCCCTGTCCCACCATCGACAAGGCCCAAGTCAGGAGGGTGAGGGGATACTCCCCACTTGCCCTGGATGGGGGCAGCTCTAGCAACACTCGAGAAGCTCAACACTGTCCAGGGACACAGCCATCCTACCCCCACCCCCTCCCCCCAACACTCGATCGACACACTGACCCTCACTTTCAACATTCCCTCCCACCCCCGAGGTAGCTGGGTCCATTAGAAATGCTCGGCTGAGCTCCAACACTCCCTCCACCCCCAATGTAGCTGGGTCCATTAGGAATGCTCGGCTTAGCTCCAACACCGACGCAGAGGGACAGCAGTGCGTACCGCCTACAAGACGCACCGAGGCTGCTTCGACTGCACCTTCCAAACTCCCCCACCTCGTACCCCCTGGATGGACGAGGGAGGAGCAGTGCCAGGCAATTAGGGACAGAGGCATAGATGCCAGGCATGGGAAACTGTGCCAACGTCCAGACACCCGGCTGTGCTCTGCATCAGGAGATGGACGATGGAGCCCGGAACACCACCACCCCAATAATAGGGGCTGGGGAGGGAGATACATGGTGGGAATCCCGACAGGGTGCGTCTCTGGAACTTGCGTGAGGGCAGGGGTCGGTTTGGCAGTTCCCGCACCGCCTCTGCAGTGGAATAGCCTCAGGTTTTCCATCTTCCCCGGGGCAGCGGTTGAAAGGGGGGGTGTGGTGGTGTTCAGACCACACCCATCCCTACCCTATCCTACGGGTTAAAGGTCAACCCTCCCACTCACTCTGCCTTATGGTTGAGGGGTTGGGGTGAAGGGGAGCTGGGCGAGGCCACACTTGGTCGGCCTGCAGCTCCTCAGCGATCCGCCTCCCAGCCCCCACCCCCCACCCCGGGAAACGACAGACCCCATCATCATCTTCCCCCTCCCCAAGACCCCCGGCTGTCCATCAGAATACAGCACTTTCACTGACCCTGAGGATTGTGGGTAACTGCAGCCACCATGGGAAATGGATAACCACTGAGCAGTCAGGCAGTGGTACAGACTCCTGTCAGGACGAGGACCGGAGGAACAGGGCCTGGCTAGTCATCATGATGCGTCCTGCAGCCCATGGAGCAGAGGAAGAGGCCCTTTGGACCATCGTGTCTGCACTAGCCCTTTTCCCAGGGACGCAATCACTGTCCCGTACACCAGGTATCTCACTGACCTCCCTGCTGTCAATTTTCACGCAGAGCATCTCCATCTGATGTGCCATCCCAGACCACAACACCCATCAAAATCCTCGCCTCGTCTGTCACTGCCTCTGCTTCTTTAGTGCGTTCCCCCTCAATCCCCAACTCACCCAGAGTCCAGTAAAATAACCCCCAACTCTCCCTTACCCTGGGTTACTGCCCAGTAATATAACCCCCCGCTCTCCCGTACCCTGGATTACTGTCCAGTAATATATCCCCCCGCTCTCTCGTAACCTGGATTACTGTCCAGTAATATAACCCCCCGCTCTCCCGTACCCTGGATTACTGTCCAGTAATATAACCCCCCGCTCTCCCGTACCCTGGATTACTGCCCAGTAATATAACCCCTAGCACTCCCGTACCCTGGGTTACTGCCCAGTAATATAAACACCCGCTCTCCCGTACCCGGGATTACTGCCCAGTAATATAACCCCCGCTCTCCCGTACCCTGGGTTACTGTCCAGTAACATAACCCCCCGCTCTCCCGTACCCTGGATTACTGTCCAGTAATATAACCCCCCGCTCTCGCGTACCCTGGATTACTGTCCAGTAATATAACCCCCCGGCTCTCCCGTACCCTGGGTTACTGTCCAGTAATATAACCCCTCCGCTATCCCGTACCCTGGATTACTGTCCAGTAATATAACCCCCGCTCTCCCGTACCCTGGGTTACTGTCCAGTAATATAACCCCCCCCGCTCTCCCGTACCCTGGGTTACTGACCAGTAATATAACCCCCCGCTCTCCCGTACCCTGTGTTACTGCTAGTAATATAACCCCCCGCTCTCCCGTAACCTGGGTTACTGCCCAGTAATATAACCCCCCGCTCTCCCGTACCCTGGGTTACTGCCCAGTAATATAATCCCCCGCTCTCCCGTACCCTGGGTTACTGTCCAGTAATATAACCCCCGCTCTCCCGTACCCTGGGTTACTGTCCAGTAATATAACCCCCCGCTCTCCCGTACCCTGTATTACTGTCCAGTAACATAACCCCCAGCTCCCCCATACCCTGGGTTACTGCCCAGTAATATAACCCCCCCGCTCTCCTGTACCCTGGATTACTGTCTAGTAATATAACCCCCCGCTGTCCCGTACCCTGGGTGACTGTCCAGTAATATAACCCCCTGCTCTCCCATACCTTGGGTTACTGTCCAGTAATATAACCCCCCGCTCTCCCGTACCCTGTATTACTGTCCAGTAACATAACCCCCAGCTCCCCCATACCCTGCGTTACTGTCCAGTAATTTAACCCCCCCGCTCTCCTGTACCCTGGGTTACTGTCCAGTAATATAACCCCCTGCTCTCCCATACCTTGGGTTACTGTCCAGTAATATAACCCCCCGCTCTCCCGTACCCATGGTTACTGTCCAGTAATATAACCCCCCGCTCTCCCGTACCCTGCGTTACTGTCCAGTAATATAACCCCCCCGCTCTCCTGTACCCTGGGTTACTGTCCAGTAATATAACCCCAGCTCTATTGTACCCTGGGTTACTGTCCAGTAATATAACCCCAGCTCTATCGTACCCTGGGTTACTCTCCAGTAATACAACCCCCCGCTCTCTTGTACCCTGGGCTACTGCACAGTAATATAACCCCCCCGCTCTCCCGTAACCATGGTTACTGTCCAGTAATATAACCCCAGCTCTCCTGTACCCTGGGTTACTGTCCGGTAATATAACCCCAGCTCTATCGTACCCTGGGTTACTCTCCAGTAATACAACCCCCCGCTCTCTTGTACCCTGGGCTACTGCACAGTAATATAACCCCCCCGCTCTCCCGTAACCATGGTTACTGTCCAGTAATATAACCCCAGCTCTCCTGTACCCTGGGTTACTGTCCAGTAATATAACCACCCGCTCACCCGTGCCCTGGATTACTCTCCAGTAATATAACCCCAAGCTCTCCCGTACCCTGGGTTACTGTCCAGTAACATAACCCCCGGCTCTCCCGTACCCTGGATTACTGCCCAGTAATATAACCCCCCGCTCTCCCGTACCCTGGCTTACTGCCCAGTAATATAACCCCCCGCTCTCCCGTACCCTGGGTTACTGTCCAGTAATATAACACCCCGCTCTCCCGTACCCTGGGTTACTGCCCAGTAATATAACCCCCCGCTCTCCCGTACCCTGTATTACTGTCCAGTAATATAACCCCCGCTCTCCCGTACCCTGGGTTACTGTCCAGTAATATAACCACCTGCTCTCCCGTACCCTGGGTTACCGTCCAGTAATATAACCCCCTGCTCTCCCGTACCCTGGATTACCGTCCAGTAATATAACCCCCCTGCTCTCCAGTACCCTGGATTACCGCCCAGTAATATTACCCCCCCGCTCTCCCGTACCCTGGGTTACTGTCCAGTAATATAACCCCCGCTCTCCCATACCCTGGATTACTGGCCAGTAATATAACCACCGCTCTCCCGTACCCTGGATTACTGTCCAGTAACAAAAACCCCCGCTCTCCCATACCCTGGGTCACTGTCCAGTAATATAACACCCCGCTCTCCCGTACCCTGGATTAGTGTCCAGTAATATAACCCCCGCTCTTCCGTGCCCTGGGTTACTGCCCAGTAATATAACCCCCCGCTCTCCTGTACCCTGGGATACTGTCCAGTAATATAACCCCCCGCTCTCCCGTACCCTGGGTTACTGCCCAGTAATATAACCCCCCGCTCTCCTGTACCCTGGGTTACTGTCCAGTAATATAACCCCCCGCTCTCCCGTACCCTGGGTTACTGTCCAGTAATATAACCCCCCGCTCTCCCGTACCCTGGGTTACTGTCCAGTAATATAACCCCCGCTCTCCCATACCCTGGGTCACTGTCCAGTAATATAACACCCCGCTCTCCCGTACCCTGGATTAGTGTACAGTAATATAACCCCCCGCTCTCCCGTGCCCTGGGTTACTGTCCAGTAATATAACCCCCCGCTCTCCTGTACCCTGGGATACTGTCCAGTAATATAACCCCCCGCTCTCCCGTACCCTGGGTTACTGCCCAGTAATATAACCCCCCGCTCTCCTGTACCCTGGGTTACTGTCCAGTAATATAACCCCCCGCTCTCCCGTACCCTGGGTTACTGTCCAGTAATATAACCCCCCGCTCTCCCGTACCCTGGGGTCCTGTCCAGTAATATAACCCCCGCTCTCCTGTACCCTGGGTTACTGTCCAGTAATATAACCCCCGCTCTCCTGTACCCTGGGTTACTGTCCAGTAATATAACCCCCCGCTCTCCCGTACCCTGGGTTACTGCCCAGTAATATAACCCCTAGCTCTCCCGTACCCTGGATTACTGTCCAGTAATATAACCCCCCGCTCTCCCGTACCCTGGGTTACTGCCCAGTAATATAAACACCCGCTCTCCCGTACCCGGGATTACTGCCCAGTAATATAACCCCCGCTCTCCCGTACCCTGGGTTACTGTCCAGTAATATAACCCCCCGCTCTCCCGTACCCTGGATTACTGTCCAGTAACATAATCCCCTGTGCTCCCGTACCCTGGGTTACTGTACAGTAATATAACCCCCGCTCTCCCGTACCCTGGGTTACTGTCCAGTAACATAACCCCCCCGCTCTCCCGTACCCTGGATTACTGTCCAGTAATATAACCCCCCGCTCTCCTGTACCCTGGATTACTGTCCAGTAATATAACCCCCCGCTCTCCCGTACCCTGGATTACTGTCCAGTAATATAACCCCCCGGCTCTTCCGTACCCTGGGTTACTGTCCAGTAATATAACCCCCCGCTCTCCCGTACCCTGGGTTACTGTCCAGTAATATAACCCCTACGCTATCCCGTACCCTGGATTACTCTCCAGTAATATAACCCCCGCTCTCCCGTACCCTGGGTTACTGTCCAGTAAAAAACCCCCCGCTCTCCCGTACCCTGGGTTACTGTCCAGTAATATAACCCCCCCGCTCTCCCGTACCCTGGGTTACTGACCAGTAATATAACCCCCTGCTCTCCCGTACCCTGTGTTACTGCTAGTAATATAACCCCCCGCTCTCCCGTAACCTGGGTTACTGCCCAGTAATATAACCCCCCGCTCTCCCGTACCCTGCGTTACTGTCCAGTAATATAACCCCTCCGCTATCCCGTACCCTGGATTACTGTCCAGTAATATAACCCCCGCTCTCCCGTACCCTGGGTTACTGTCCAGTAATATAACCCCCCCGCTCTCCCGTACCCTGGGTTACTGACCAGTAATATAACCCCCCGCTCTCCCGTACCCTGTGTTACTGCTAGTAATATAACCCCCCGCTCTCCCGTAACCTGGGTTACTGCCCAGTAATATAACCCCCCGCTCTCCCGTACCCTGGGTTACTGCCCAGTAATATAACCCCCCGCTCTCCCGTACCCTGGGTTACTGTCCAGTAATATAACCCCCGCTCTCCCGTACCCTGGGTTACTGCCCAGTAATATAACCCCCGCTCTCCCGTACCCTGGGTTACTGTCCAGTAATATAACCCCCCCGCTCTCCCGTACCCTGGGTTACTGCCCAGTAATATAACCCCCAGCTCCCCCATACCCTGGGTTACTGCCCAGTAATATAACCCCCCCGCTCTCCTGTACCCTGGATTACTGTCCAGTAATATAACCCCCCGCTCTCCCGTACCCTGGGTTACTGTCCAGTAATATAACCCCCCGCTCTCCCGTACCCTGCGTTACTGTCCAGTAATATAACCCCCCCGCTCTCCTGTACCCTGGGTTACTATCCAGTAATATAACCCCCTGCTCTCCCATACCTTGGGTTACTGTCCAGTAATATAACCCCCCGCTCTCCCGTAACATGGTTACTGTCCAGTAATATAACCCCCCGCTCTCCCGTACCCTGCGTTACTGTCCAGTAATATAACCCCCCCGCTCTCCTGTACCCTGGGTTACTGTCCAGTAATATAACCCCAGCTCTATCGTACCCTGGGTTACTCTCCAGTAATACAACCCCCCGCTCTCTTGTACCCTGGGCTACTGCACAGTAATATAACCCCCCCGCTCTCCCGTACCCTGGATTACTGCCCAGTAATATAACCCCCACTCTCCCGTGCCCTGGGTTACTGCCCAGTAATATAACCCCCGGCTCTCCCGTACCCGGGATTACTGTCCAGTAACATAACCACCTGCTCTCCCGTACCCTGGGTTACCGTCCAGTAATATAACCCCCTGCTCTCCCGTACCCTGGGTTACTGTCCAGGAATATAACCCCCGGCTCTCCCGTACCCTGGATTACTGTCCAGTAACATAACCCCCGGCTCTCCCGTACCCTGGATTACTGCCCAGTAATATAACCCCCCGCTCTCCCGTACCCTGGGTTACTGCCCAGTAATATAACCCCCCGCTCTCCCGTACCCTGGGTTACTGTCCAGTAATATAACCCCCCACTCTCCCATACCCTGGGTTACTGCCCAGTAATATAACACCCCGCTCACCCGTACCCTGGGTTACTGCCCAGTAATATAACCCCCCGCTCTCCCGTACCCTGTATTACTGTCCAGTAATGTAACCCCCGCTCTCCCGTACCCTGGGTTACTGTCCAGTAACATAACCACCTGCTCTCCCGTACCCTGGGTTACCGTCCAGTAATATAAACTCCTGCTCTCCCGTACCCTGGATTACCGTCCAGTAATATAACCCCCCCGCTCTCCAGTACCCTGGATTACTGTCCAGTAATATAACCCCCAGCTCTCCCGTACCCTGGATTACTGCCCAGTAATATTACCCCCCCACTCTCCCGTACCCTGGGTCACTGTCCAGTAATATAACCCCCCCGCTCTCCCGTACCCTGGGTTACTGTCCAGTAATATAACCCCCGCTCTCCCATTCCCTGGATTACTGGCCAGTAATATAACCACCGCTCTCCCGTACCCTGGATTACTGTCCAGTAATATAACCCCCCGCTCTCCCGTACCCTGGGGTCCTGTCCAGTAATATAACCCCCCGCTCTCCTGTACCCTGGGTTACTGCCCAGTAATATAACCCCCGGCTCTCCTGTACCCTGGGTTACTGTCCAGTAATATAACCCCCGTTCTCCTGTACCCTGGGTTACTGTCCAGTAATATATGCCCCCGCTCTCCCGTACCCTGGGTTACTCTCCAGTAATATAACCCCCCGCTCTCCCGTACCCTGGGTTACTGCCCAGTAATATAACCCCCCCGCTCTCCCGTACCCGGGATTCCTGCCCAGTAATATAACCCCCGCTCTCCCGTGCCCTGTGTTACTGCCCTGTAATATAACCATCCGCTCTCCCGTACCATGGATTACTGTCCAGTAATATATACACCCGCTCTCCCTTACCCTGGGTTACTGTCCAGTAATATAACCCCCCGCTCTCCCGTACCCTGCGTTACTGCCCAGTAATATAACCCCCCGCTCTCCCGTACCCTGGGTTACTGCCCAGTAATATAACACCCCGTTCTCCCGTACCATGGATTACTGCCCAGTAATATAAGCACCCGCTTTCCCGTACCCTGGGTTACTGCACAGTAATATAAACCCCGCTCTCCCGTACCCTGGGTTATTGTCCAGTATTATAACACCCGCTCTCCCGTACCCTGGGTTACTGTCCAATAATATAACCACCTGCTCTCCCGTACCCTGGGTTACTGTCCAGTAATATAACCCCCCGCTCTCATGTACCCTGGGTTACCGTCCAGTAATATAACCCCCCGCTCTGCCGTACCCTGGATTACTGTCCAGTAATATAACCACCCGCTCTCCCGAACCCTGCGTTACTCTCCAGTAATATAACCCCCCGCTCTCCTGTACCCTGGGTTACTGTCCAGTAATATAACCCCCCACTCTCCCGTACCCTGGATTACTGTCCAGTAATATAACCCCCCGCTCTCCCGTACCCTGCGTAACTGTCCAGTAATATAACCCCCGACTCTCCCGTACCCTGGATTACTGTCCAGTAATATAACCCCCGGCTCTCTTGTACCCTGGATTACTGTCCAGTAATATAACCCCCGGCTCTCCCGTACCCTGGGTTACTGTCCAGTAACATAACCACCTGCTCTCCCGTACCCTGAGTTACCGTCCAGTAATATAACCCCCTGCTCTCCCGTACCCTGGATTACTGTCCAGTAATATAACCCCCCCGCTCTCCCGTACCCTGGATTACTGTCCAGTAATATAACCCCCAGCTCTCCCGTACCCTGGATTACTGTCCAGTAATATAACCCCCCGCTCTCCCGTACCCTGGGTTACTGCCCAGTAATATAACCCCCGCTCTCCCGTGCCCTGTGTTACTGCCCTGTAATATAACCACCCACTCTCCCGTACCCTGGGTTACTGCCCAGTAATATAACCTCCCACTCTCCCGTACCATGGATTACTGCCCAGTAATATAACCACCCGCTTTCCCCTACCCTGGGTTACTGCACAGTAATATAAACCCCGCTCTCCCGTACCCTAGGTTATTGTCCAGTAATATAACCCCTAGATCTCCCATACCCTGGGTTACTGTCCAGTAATATAACCACCTGCTCTCCCATACCCTGGGTTACCGTCCAGTAATATAACCCCCGCTCTCCCGTACCCTGGATTACTGTCCAGTAATATATACACCCGCTCTCCCGTACCCTGGGTTACTGTCCAGTAATATAACACCCCGCTCTCCCGTACCCTGGATTAGTGTCCAATAATATAACCCCCGCTCTTCCGTGCCCTGGGTTAATGCCCAGTAATATAACCCCCCGCGCTCCTGTACCCTGGGATACTGTCCAGTAATATAACCCCCCGCTCTCCCGTACCCTGGGTTACTGTCCAGTAATATAACCCCCAGCTCTCCCGTACCCTGGGTTACTGCCCAGTAATATTACCCCCCCGCTCTCCCGTACCCTGGGTCACTGTCCAGTAATATAACCCCCACTCTCCCGTACCCTGGGTTACTGTCCAGTAATATAACCCCCGCTCTCCCATTCCCTGGATTACTGGCCAGTAATATAACCCCCCGCTCTCCCATACCCTGGATTACTGTCCAGTAACAAAAACCCCCGCTCTCCCGTACCCTGGGTTACGGCCCAGTAATATAAACCCCCCGCTCTCCCGTGCCCTGGGTTACTGTCCAGTAATATAATCACCCGCTTTCCCGTACCCTGGGTTACTGCACAGTAATATAAACCCCGCTCTCCCGTACCCTGGGTTACTCTCCAGTAATACAACCCCCCGCTCTCTTGTATCCTGGGCTACTGCACAGTAATATAACCCCCCGCTCTCCCGTAACCGTGGTAACTGTCCAGTAATATAACACCCCGCTCTCCCGTACCCTGGGTTACTGCCCAGTAATATAACCCCCCGCTCTCCCGTACCCTGTATTACTGTCCAGTAATATAACCCCCCGCTCTCCCGTACCCTGGGTTACTGCCCAGTAACATAACCACCCGCTCTCCCGTACCCTGGATTACTGCCCAGTAATATAACCCCCCGCTCTCCCGTACCCTGGATTACTGCCCAGTAATATAACCCCCGCTCTCCCGTACCCTGGGTTACTGTCCAGTAATATAACCACCCGCTCTCCCGTACCCTGGATTACTGCCCAGTAATATAACCCCCCTGCTCTCCCGTGCCCTGGGTTACTGTCCAGTAATATAACCCCCGCTCTCCCGTACCCTGGGTTACTGCCCAGTAATATAACCCCCGCTCTCCCGTACCCTGGGTTACTGTCCAGTAATATAACCCCCGCTCTCCCGTGCCCTGTGTTACTGCCCTGTAATATAACCACCCGCTCTCCCGTACCATGGATTACTGTCCAGTAATATATACACCCGCTCTCCCTTACCCTGGGTTACTGTCCAGTAATATAACCCCCCGCTCTCCCTTACCCTGGGTTACTGTCCAGTAATATAACCCCCCGCTCTCCCGTACCCTGGGTTACTATCCAGTAATATAACCCCCGGCTCTCTTGTACCCTGGGTTACTCTCCAGTAATACAACCCCCTGCTCTCTTGTACCCTGGGCTACTGCCCAGTAATATAACCCCCCGCTCTCCCGTACCCTGGGTTACTGTCCAGTAATATAACCCCCCGCTCTCCCGTACCCTGGGTTACTGTCCAGTAATGTAACCCCCCCAGCTCTCCCGTACCCTGCGTTACTGCCCAGTAATATAACCACCCGCTCTCCCGTACCCTGGGTTACTGTCCAGTAATGTAACCCCCCCGCTCTCCCGTACCCTGCGTTACTGCCCAGTAATATAACCACCCGCTCTCCCGTACCCTGGGTTACTGCCCAGTAATATAACCACCCGCTCTCCCGTACCCTGGGTTACTGCGCAGTAATATAACCCCCGCTCTCCCGTACCCTGTGTTACTGCCCAGTAATATAACCCCCCGCTCTACCGTACACTGGATTACTGTCCAGTAATATATACACCTGCTCTCCCGTACCCTGGGTTACTGTCCAGTAATATAACCCCCGGCTCTCCCGTACCCTGCGTTACTGCCCAGTAATATTACCCACACGCTCTCCCATACCCTGGGTCACTGTCCAGTAATATAACCACCACTCTCCCGTACCCAGGATTACTACCCAGTAATATAACCCCAGCTCTCCCGTACCCTGGATTACTGTCCAGTAACAAAAACCCCCGCTCTCCCGTTACCCTGGGTTACTGCCCAGTAATATAACCCCCCGCTCTCCCGTACCCTGGGTTACTGTCCAGTAACAAAAACCCCCGCTCTCCCGTTACCCTGGGTTACTGCCCAGTAATATAACCCCAAGCTCTCCCATACCCTGGATTACTGTCCAGTAATATAACCCCTAGATCTTCCATACCCTGGATTACTGTCCAGTAATATAACCCCCCGCTCTCCCGTACCCTGGATTACTGTCCAGTAATATATACACCCGCTCTACCTTTCCCTGGGTTACTGTCCAGTAATATAACACCCCGCTCTCCCGTACCCTGGGTTACTGCCCAGTAATATAACCTCCCGCTCTCCCGTAACCTCTATTACTGTCCAGTAATATAACCCCAGCTCTCCCATACCCTGGGTTACTGGCCAGTAATATAACCCCCCGCTCTCCCGTGCCCTGGGTTACTGTCCAGTAATATAACCCCCCGCTCTCCCGTACCCTGGGTTACTGTCCAGTATTATAACCCCCGCTCTCCTGTACCCTGGGTTACTGTCCAGTAATATAACCCCCAGCTCTACCGTACCCTGTATTACTGTCCAGTAATATAACCCCAGCTCTCCCATACCCTGGGTTACTGCCCAGTAATATAACACCCCGCTATACCATACACTGGGTTACTGTCCAGTAATATAACCCCCCCGCTCTCCCGTACCCTGGGTTACTCCCCAGTAATATAACCCCCGCTCTCCCGTACCCTGGATTACTGCCCAGTAATATAACCCCAAGGTCTCCCATACCCTGGGTTACTGTCCAGTAATATAACCCCCTGCTCTCCCGTACCCGGGGTTACTGTCCAGTAATATAACCCCCCGCTCTCCCGTACCCTGGGTTACTGCCCAGTAATATAACCCCCCGCTCTCCCGTACCCTGGGTTACTGCCCAGTAATATAACCCCCCGCTCTCCCGTACCCTGGGTTACTGTCCAGTATTATAACCCCCGCTCTCCTGTACCCTGGGTTACTGCCCAGTAATAAAACCCCCCGCTCTACCGTACGCTGGGTTACTGTCCAGTAATATAACCCCCCCGCTCTACCATACCCTGGGTTACTCCCCAGTAATATAACCCCCGCTCTCCCGTACCCTGGATTACTGCCCAGTAATATAACCCCCCGCTCTCCCGTACCCTGGGTTACTGCCCAGTAATATAACCCCCCCTGCTCTCCTGTACCCTGGGTTACTGTCCAGTAATATAACCCCCCCGCTCTCCCGTACCCTCGGTTACTGTCCAGTAATATAACCCCCGCTTTCCCGTACACTGGGTTACTGCCCAGTAATATAACCACCCGCTCTCCCGTACCCTGGGTTACTGTCGAGTAAAATAACCCCCCCGCTCTCCCGTACCCTGGGTTACTGCCCAGTAATATAACCCCGCTCTCCCGTACCCTGGGTTGCTGTCGAGTAATATAATCCCCCGCTCTCCCGTATCCTGGGTTACTGCCCAGTAATATAACCCCCCGCTCTCCCATACCCTGGGTTACTGCCCAGTAATATAACCACCCGCTCTCCCATACCCTGGATTACTGTCCAGTAATATAACCCCCCGCTCTCCCTTACCCTGGGTTACTGTCCAGTAATATAACCCCCCCGCTCTCCTGTACCCTGGGTTACTGTCCAGTAATATAACCCCCCGCTCTCCCGTACCCTGTATTACTGTCCAGTAACATAACCCCCAGCTCCCCCATACCCTGGGTTACTGCCCAGTAATATAACCCCCCCGCTCTCCTGTACCCTGGATTACTGTCTAGTAATATAACCCCCCGCTGTCCCGTACCCTGGGTGACTGTCCAGTAATATAACCCCCTGCTCTCCCATACCTTGGGTTACTGTCCAGTAATATAACCCCCCGCTCTCCCGTACCCTGTATTACTGTCCAGTAACATAACCCCCAGCTCCCCCATACCCTGCGTTACTGTCCAGTAATTTAACCCCCCCGCTCTCCTGTACCCTGGGTTACTATCCAGTAATATAACCCCCTGCTCTCCCATACCTTGGGTTACTGTCCAGTAATATAACCCCCCGCTCTCCCGTACCCATGGTTACTGTCCAGTAATATAACCCCCCGCTCTCCCGTACCCTGCGTTACTGTCCAGTAATATAACCCCCCCGCTCTCCTGTACCCTGGGTTACTGTCCAGTAATATAACCCCAGCTCTATTGTACCCTGGGTTACTGTCCAGTAATATAACCCCAGCTCTATCGTACCCTGGGTTACTCTCCAGTAATACAACCCCCCGCTCTCTTGTACCCTGGGCTACTGCCCAGTAATATAACCCCCCCGCTCTCCCGTAACCATGGTTACTGTCCAGTAATATAACCCCAGCTCTCCTGTACCCTGGGTTACTGTCCGGTAATATAACCCCAGCTCTATCGTACCCTGGGTTACTCTCCAGTAATACAACCCCCCGCTCTCTTGTACCCTGGGCTACTGCACAGTAATATAACCCCCCCGCTCTCCCGTAACCATGGTTACTGTCCAGTAATATAACCCCAGCTCTCCTGTACCCTGGGTTACTGTCCAGTAATATAACCACCCGCTCACCCGTGCCCTGGATTACTCTCCAGTAATATAACCCCAAGCTCTCCCGTACCCTGGGTTACTGTCCAGTAACATAACCCCCGGCTCTCCCGTACCCTGGATTACTGCCCAGTAATATAACCCCCCGCTCTCCCGTACCCTGGCTTACTGCCCAGTAATATAACCCCCCGCTCTCCCGTACCCTGGGTTACTGTCCAGTAATATAACACCCCGCTCTCCCGTACCCTGGGTTACTGCCCAGTAATATAACCCCCCGCTCTCCCGTACCCTGTATTACTGTCCAGTAATGTAACCCCCGCTCTCCCGTACCCTGGGTTACTGTCCAGTAACATAACCACCTGCTCTCCCGTACCCTGGGTTACCGTCCAGTAATATAACCCCCTGCTCTCCCGTACCCTGGATTACCGTCCAGTAATATAACCCCCCTGCTCTCCAGTACCCTGGATTACCGCCCAGTAATATTACCCCCCCGCTCTCCCGTACCCTGGGTTACTGTCCAGTAATATAACCCCCGCTCTCCCATTCCCTGGATTACTGGCCAGTAATATAACCACCGCTCTCCCGTACCCTGGATTACTGTCCAGTAACAAAAACCCCCGCTCTCCCATACCCTGGGTCACTGTCCAGTAATATAACACCCCGCTCTCCCGTACCCTGGATTAGTGTCCAGTAATATAACCCCCGCTCTTCCGTGCCCTGGGTTACTGCCCAGTAATATAACCCCCCGCTCTCCTGTACCCTGGGTTACTGTCCAGTAATATAACCCCCCGCTCTCCCGTACCCTGGGTTACTGCCCAGTAATATAACCCCCCGCTCTCCTGTACCCTGGGTTACTGTCCAGTAATATAACCCCCCGCTCTCCCGTACCCTGGGTTACTGTCCAGTAATATAACCCCCCGCTCTCCCGTACCCTGGGGTCCTGTCCAGTAATATAACCCCCGCTCTCCCATACCCTGGGTCACTGTCCAGTAATATAACACCCCGCTCTCCCGTACCCTGGATTAGTGTCCAGTAATATAACCCCCGCTCTTCCGTGCCCTGGGTTACTGCCCAGTAATATAACCCCCCGCTCTCCTGTACCCTGGGATACTGTCCAGTAATATAACCCCCCGCTCTCCCGTACCCTGGGTTACTGCCCAGTAATATAACCCCCCGCTCTCCTGTACCCTGGGTTACTGTCCAGTAATATAACCCCCCGCTCTCCCGTACCCTGGGTTACTGTCCAGTAATATAACCCCCCGCTCTCCCGTACCCTGGGGTCCTGTCCAGTAATATAACCCCCGCTCTCCTGTACCCTGGGTTACTGTCCAGTAATATAACCCCCGCTCTCCTGTACCCTGGGTTACTGTCCAGTAATATAACCCCCCGCTCTCCTGTACCCTGGGTTACTGCCCAGTAATATAACCCCTAGCTCTCCCGTACCCTGGATTACTGTCCAGTAATATAACCCCCCGCTCTCCCGTACCCTGGGTTACTGCCCAGTAATATAAACACCCGCTCTCCCGTACCCGGGATTACTGCCCAGTAATATAACCCCCGCTCTCCCGTACCCTGGGTTACTGTCCAGTAATATAACCCCCCGCTCTCCCGTACCCTGGATTACTGTCCAGTAACATAATCCCCTGTGCTCCCGTACCCTGGGTTACTGTACAGTAATATAACCCCCGCTCTCCCGTACCCTGGGTTACTGTCCAGTAACATAACCCCCCCGCTCTCCCGTACCCTGGATTACTGTCCAGTAATATAACCCCCCGCTCTCCTGTACCCTGGATTACTGTCCAGTAATATAACCCCCCGCTCTCCCGTACCCTGGATTACTGTCCAGTAATATAACCCCCGCTCTTCCGTACCCTGGGTTACTGTCCAGTAATATAACCCCCGCTCTCCCGTACCCTGGGTTACTGTCCAGTAATATAACCCCTACGCTATCCCGTACCCTGGATTACTCTCCAGTAATATAACCCCCGCTCTCCCGTACCCTGGGTTACTGTCCAGTAAAAAACCCCCCGCTCTCCCGTACCCTGGGTTACTGTCCAGTAATATAACCCCCCGCTCTCCCGTACCCTGGGTTACTGACCAGTAATATAACCCCCTGCTCTCCCGTACCCTGTGTTACTGCTAGTAATATAACCCCCCGCTCTCCCGTACCCTGGGTTACTGCCCAGTAATATAACCCCCCGCTCTCCCGTACCCTGCGTTACTGTCCAGTAATATAACCCCTCCGCTCTCCCGTACCCTGGATTACTGTCCAGTAATATAACCCCCGCTCTCCCGTACCCTGGGTTACTGTCCAGTAATATAACCCCCCCGCTCTCCCGTACCCTGGGTTACTGACCAGTAATATAACCCCCCGCTCTCCCGTACCCTGTGTTACTGCTAGTAATATAACCCCCCGCTCTCCCGTAACCTGGGTTACTGCCCAGTAATATAACCCCCCGCTCTCCCGTACCCTGGGTTACTGCCCAGTAATATAACCCCCCGCTCTCCCGTACCCTGGGTTACTGTCCAGTAATATAACCCCCGCTCTCCCGTACCCTGGGTTACTGCCCAGTAATATAACCCCCGCTCTCCCGTACCCTGGGTTACTGTCCAGTAATATAACCCCCCCGCTCTCCCGTACCCTGGGTTACTGCCCAGTAATATAACCCCCAGCTCCCCCATACCCTGGGTTACTGCCCAGTAATATAACCCCCCCGCTCTCCTGTACCCTGGATTACTGTCTAGTAATATAACCCCCCGCTCTCCCGTACCCTGGGTTACTGTCCAGTAATATAACCCCCCGCTCTCCCGTACCCTGCGTTACTGTCCAGTAATATAACCCCCCCGCTCTCCCGTACCCTGGGTTACTATCCAGTAATATAACCCCCTGCTCTCCCATACCTTGGGTTACTGTCCAGTAATATAACCCCCCGCTCTCCCGTAACATGGTTACTGTCCAGTAATATAACCCCCCGCTCTCCCGTACCCTGGGTTACTGTCCAGTAATATAACCCCCCCGCTCTCCTGTACCCTGGGTTACTGTCCAGTAATATAACCCCAGCTCTATCGTACCCTGGGTTACTCTCCAGTAATACAACCCCCCGCTCTCTTGTACCCTGGGCTACTGCCCAGTAATATAACCCCCCGCTCTCCCGTACCCTGGATTACTGCCCAGTAATATAACCCCCACTCTCCCGTACCCTGGGTTACTGCCCAGTAATATAACCCCCGGCTCTCCCGTACCCGGGATTACTGTCCAGTAATATAACCACCTGCTCTCCCGTACCCTGGGTTACTGTCCAGTAATATAACCCCCTGCTCTCCCGTACCCTGGGTTACTGTCCAGGAATATAACCCCCGGCTCTCCCGTACCCTGGATTACTGTCCAGTAATATAACCCCCGGCTCTCCCGTACCCTGGATTACTGCCCAGTAATATAACCCCCCGCTCTCCCGTACCCTGGGTTACTGCCCAGTAATATAACCCCCCGCTCTCCCGTACCCTGGGTTACTGTCCAGTAATATAACCCCCACTCTCCCGTACCCTGGGTTACTGCCCAGTAATATAACACCCCGCTCTCCCGTACCCTGGGTTACTGCCCAGTAATATAACCCCCCGCTCTCCCGTACCCTGGATTACTGTCCAGTAATGTAACCCCCGCTCTCCCGTACCCTGGGTTACTGTCCAGTAACATAACCACCTGCTCTCCCGTACCCTGGGTTACTGTCCAGTAATATAAACTCCTGCTCTCCCGTACCCTGGATTACTGTCCAGTAATATAACCCCCCCGCTCTCCAGTACCCTGGATTACTGTCCAGTAATATAACCCCCAGCTCTCCCGTACCCTGGATTACTGCCCAGTAATATAACCACCCGCTCTCCCGTACCCTGGGTCACTGTCCAGTAATATAACCCCCCCGCTCTCCCGTACCCTGGGTTACTGTCCAGTAATATAACCCCCGCTCTCCCATTCCCTGGATTACTGGCCAGTAATATAACCACCGCTCTCCCGTACCCTGGATTACTGTCCAGTAATATAACCCCCCGCTCTCCCGTACCCTGGGTTCCTGTCCAGTAATATAACCCCCCGCTCTCCTGTACCCTGGGTTACTGCCCAGTAATATAACCCCCGGCTCTCCTGTACCCTGGGTTACTGTCCAGTAATATAACCCCCGTTCTCCTGTACCCTGGGTTACTGTCCAGTAATATATGCCCCCGCTCTCCCGTACCCTGGGTTACTCTCCAGTAATATAACCCCCCGCTCTCCCGTACCCTGGGTTACTGCCCAGTAATATAACCCCCCGCTCTCCCGTACCCGGGATTCCTGCCCAGTAATATAACCCCCGCTCTCCCGTGCCCTGTGTTACTGCCCTGTAATATAACCACCCGCTCTCCCGTACCATGGATTACTGTCCAGTAATATATACACCCGCTCTCCCTTACCCTGGGTTACTGTCCAGTAATATAACCCCCCGCTCTCCCGTACCCTGCGTTACTGCCCAGTAATATAACCCCCCGCTCTCCCGTACCCTGGGTTACTGCCCAGTAATATAACACCCCGTTCTCCCGTACCATGGATTACTGCCCAGTAATATAAGCACCCGCTTTCCCGTACCCTGGGTTACTGCACAGTAATATAAACCCCGCTCTCCCGTACCCTGGGTTATTGTCCAGTATTATAACACCCGCTCTCCCGTACCCTGGGTTACTGTCCAGTAATATAACCACCCGCTCTCCCGTACCCTGGGTTACTGTCCAGTAATATAACCCCCCGCTCTCATGTACCCTGGGTTACCGTCCAGTAATATAACCCCCCGCTCTGCCGTACCCTGGATTACTGTCCAGTAATATAACCACCCGCTCTCCCGAACCCTGCGTTACTCTCCAGTAATATAACCCCCCGCTCTCCTGTACCCTGGGTTACTGTCCAGTAATATAACCCCCCACTCTCCCGTACCCTGGATTACTGTCCAGTAATATAACCCCCGCTCTCCCGTACCCTGCGTAACTGTCCAGTAATATAACCCCCGACTCTCCCGTACCCTGGATTACTGTCCAGTAATATAACCCCCCGCTCTCCCGTACCCTGGATTACTGTCCAGTAATATAACCCCCGGCTCTCCCGTACCCTGGGTTACTGTCCAGTAACATAACCACCTGCTCTCCCGTACCCTGGGTTACCGTCCAGTAATATAACCCCCTGCTCTCCCGTACCCTGGATTACTGTCCAGTAATATAACCCCCCCCTCTCCCGTACCCTGGATTACTGTCCAGTAATATAACCCCCAGCTCTCCCGTACCCTGGATTACTGTCCAGTAATATAACCCCCCGCTCTCCCGTACCCTGGGTTACTGCCCAGTAATATAACCCCCGCTCTCCCGTGCCCTGTGTTACTGCCCTGTAATATAACCACCCACTCTCCCGTACCCTGGGTTACTGCCCAGTAATATAACCTCCCACTCTCCCGTACCATGGATTACTGCCCAGTAATATAACCACCCGCTTTCCCCTACCCTGGGTTACTGCACAGTAATATAAACCCCGCTCTCCCGTACCCTAGGTTATTGTCCAGTAATATAACCCCTAGATCTCCCATACCCTGGGTTACTGTCCAGTAATATAACCACCTGCTCTCCCATACCCTGGGTTACCGTCCAGTAATATAACCCCCCGCTCTCCCGTACCCTGGATTACTGTCCAGTAATATATACACCCGCTCTCCCGTACCCTGGGTTACTGTCCAGTAATATAACACCCCGCTCTCCCGTACCCTGGATTAGTGTCCAATAATATAACCCCCGCTCTTCCGTGCCCTGGGTTAATGCCCAGTAATATAACCCCCCGCGCTCCTGTACCCTGGGATACTGTCCAGTAATATAACCCCCCGCTCTCCCGTACCCTGGGTTACTGTCCAGTAATATAACCCCCAGCTCTCCCGTACCCTGGGTTACTGCCCAGTAATATTACCCCCCCGCTCTCCCGTACCCTGGGTCACTGTCCAGTAATATAACCCCCACTCTCCCGTACCCTGGGTTACTGTCCAGTAATATAACCCCCGCTCTCCCATTCCCTGGATTACTGGCCAGTAATATAACCCCCCGCTCTCCCATACCCTGGATTACTGTCCAGTAACAAAAACCCCCGCTCTCCCGTACCCTGGGTTACGGCCCAGTAATATAAACCCCCCGCTCTCCCGTGCCCTGGGTTACTGTCCAGTAATATAATCACCCGCTTTCCCGTACCCTGGGTTACTGCACAGTAATATAAACCCCGCTCTCCCGTACCCTGGGTTACTCTCCAGTAATACAACCCCCCGCTCTCTTGTATCCTGGGCTACTGCACAGTAATATAACCCCCCGCTCTCCCGTAACCGTGGTAACTGTCCAGTAATATAACACCCCGCTCTCCCGTACCCTGGGTTACTGCCCAGTAATATAACCCCCCGCTCTCCCGTACCCTGTATTACTGTCCAGTAATATAACCCCCCGCTCTCCCGTACCCTGGGTTACTGCCCAGTAACATAACCACCCGCTCTCCCGTACCCTGGATTACTGCCCAGTAATATAACCCCCCGCTCTCCCGTACCCTGGATTACTGCCCAGTAATATAACCCCCGCTCTCCCGTACCCTGGGTTACTGTCCAGTAATATAACCACCCGCTCTCCCGTACCCTGGATTACTGCCCAGTAATATAACCCCCCTGCTCTCCCGTGCCCTGGGTTACTGTCCAGTAATATAACCCCCGCTCTCCCGTACCCTGGGTTACTGCCCAGTAATATAACCCCCGCTCTCCCGTACCCTGGGTTACTGTCCAGTAATATAACCCCCGCTCTCCCGTGCCCTGTGTTACTGCCCTGTAATATAACCACCCGCTCTCCCGTACCATGGATTACTGTCCAGTAATATATACACCCGCTCTCCCTTACCCTGGGTTACTGTCCAGTAATATAACCCCCCGCTCTCCCTTACCCTGGGTTACTGTCCAGTAATATAACCCCCCGCTCTCCCGTACCCTGGGTTACTATCCAGTAATATAACCCCCGGCTCTCTTGTACCCTGGGTTACTCTCCAGTAATACAACCCCCTGCTCTCTTGTACCCTGGGCTACTGCCCAGTAATATAACCCCCCGCTCTCCCGTACCCTGGGTTACTGTCCAGTAATATAACCCCCCGCTCTCCCGTACCCTGGGTTACTGTCCAGTAATGTAACCCCCCCCGCTCTCCCGTACCCTGCGTTACTGCCCAGTAATATAACCACCCGCTCTCCCGTACCCTGGGTTACTGTCCAGTAATGTAACCCCCCGCTCTCCCGTACCCTGCGTTACTGCCCAGTAATATAACCACCCGCTCTCCCGTACCCTGGGTTACTGCCCAGTAATATAACCACCCGCTCTCCCGTACCCTGGGTTACTGCGCAGTAATATAACCCCCGCTCTCCCGTACCCTGTGTTACTGCCCAGTAATATAACCCCCCGCTCTACCGTACACTGGATTACTGTCCAGTAATATATACACCTGCTCTCCCGTACCCTGGGTTACTGTCCAGTAATATAACCCCCGGCTCTCCCGTACCCTGCGTTACTGCCCAGTAATATTACCCACACGCTCTCCCATACCCTGGGTCACTGTCCAGTAATATAACCACCACTCTCCCGTACCCAGGATTACTACCCAGTAATATAACCCCAGCTCTCCCGTACCCTGGATTACTGTCCAGTAACAAAAACCCCCGCTCTCCCGTTACCCTGGGTTACTGCCCAGTAATATAACCCCCCGCTCTCCCGTACCCTGGGTTACTGTCCAGTAACAAAAACCCCCGCTCTCCCGTTACCCTGGGTTACTGCCCAGTAATATAACCCCAAGCTCTCCCATACCCTGGATTACTGTCCAGTAATATAACCCCTAGATCTTCCATACCCTGGATTACTGTCCAGTAATATAACCCCCCGCTCTCCCGTACCCTGGATTACTGTCCAGTAATATATGCACCCGCTCTACCTTACCCTGGGTTACTGTCCAGTAATATAACACCCCGCTCTCCCGTACCCTGGGTTACTGCCCAGTAATATAACCTCCCGCTCTCCCGTAACCTCTATTACTGTCCAGTAATATAACCCCAGCTCTCCCATACCCTGGGTTACTGGCCAGTAATATAACCCCCCGCTCTCCCGTGCCCTGGGTTACTGTCCAGTAATATAACCCCCCGCTCTCCCGTACCCTGGGTTACTGTCCAGTATTATAACCCCCGCTCTCCTGTACCCTGGGTTACTGTCCAGTAATATAACCCCCAGCTCTACCGTACCCTGTATTACTGTCCAGTAATATAACCCCAGCTCTCCCATACCCTGGGTTACTGCCCAGTAATATAACACCCCGCTATACCATACACTGGGTTACTGTCCAGTAATATAACCCCCCCGCTCTCCCGTACCCTGGGTTACTCCCCAGTAATATAACCCCCGCTCTCCCGTACCCTGGATTACTGCCCAGTAATATAACCCCAAGGTCTCCCATACCCTGGGTTACTGTCCAGTAATATAACCCCCCGCTCTCCCGTACCCGGGGTTACTGTCCAGTAATATAACCCCCCGCTCTCCCATACCCTGGGTTACTGCCCAGTAATATAACCCCCCGCTCTCCCGTACCCTGGGTTACTGCCCAGTAATATAACCCCCCGCTCTCCCGTACCCTGGGTTACTGTCCAGTATTATAACCCCCGCTCTCCTGTACCCTGGGTTACTGCCCAGTAATAAAACCCCCCGCTCTACCGTACACTGGGTTACTGTCCAGTAATATAACCCCCCGCTCTACCATACCCTGGGTTACTCCCCAGTAATATAACCCCCGCTCTCCCGTACCCTGGATTACTGCCCAGTAATATAACCCCCCGCTCTCCCGTACCCTGGGTTACTGCCCAGTAATATAACCCCCCCTGCTCTCCTGTACCCTGGGTTACTGTCCAGTAATATAACCCCCCCGCTCTCCCGTACCCTCGGTTACTGTCCAGTAATATAACCCCCGCTTTCCCGTACACTGGGTTACTGCCCAGTAATATAACCACCCGCTCTCCCGTACCCTGGGTTACTGTCGAGTAATATAACCCCCCCGCTCTCCCGTACCCTGGGTTACTGCCCAGTAATATAACCCCGCTCTCCCGTACCCTGGGTTGCTGTCGAGTAATATAATCCCCCGCTCTCCCGTATCCTGGGTTACTGCCCAGTAATATAACCCCCGCTCTCCCATACCCTGGGTTACTGCCCAGTAATATAACCACCCGCTCTCCCATACCCTGGATTACTGTCCAGTAATATAACCCCCGCTCTCCCATACCCTGGGTTACTGTCCAGTAATATAACCCCCCCGCTCTCCTGTACCCTGGGTTACTGTCCAGTAATATAACCGCCCCCGCTCTCCTGTACCCTGGGTTACAGCCCAGTAATATAACCCCCGCTCTCCTGTACCCTGGATTACTGCCCAGTAATATAACCCCCTGCTCTCCCGTACCCTGGGTTACTGCCCAGTAATATAACCCCCTGCTCTCCCGTACCCTGGGTTACTGCCCAGTAATATAAACCCCGCTCTCCTGTACCCTGGGTTACTGCCCAGTAATATAAACCCCGCTCTCCCGTACCCTGTGTTACTGCCCAGTAATATAAACCCCGCTCTCCTGTACCCTGGGTTACTGCCCAGTAATATAACCCCCGCTCTCCCGTACCCTGGATTACTGCCCAGTAATATAACCCCCGCTCTCCCGTACCCTGGGTTACTGCCCAGTAATATAACCCCCTGCTCTCCCGTACCCTGGGTTACTGTCCAGTAATATAACCCCCCGCTCTCCCGTACCCTGGGTTACTGCCCAGTAATATAACCCCCCGCTCTCCCGTACCCTGGGTTACTGTCCAGTAATATAACCCCCACTCTCTTGTACCCTGGGTTAATGTCCAGTAATATAAACCCCGCTCTCCTGTACCCTGGGTTACTGCCCAGTAATATAACCCCCGCTCTCCCGTACCCTGGATTACTGCCCAGTAATATAAACCCCGCTCCTGTACCCTGGATTACTGTCCAGTAATATAACCCCCCGCTCTCCCGTACCCTGGGTTACTGTCCAGTAATATAACCCCCACTCTCTTGTACCCTGGGTTACTGTCCAGTAATATAAACCCCGCTCTCCTGTACCCTGGGTTACTGCCCAGTAATATAACCCCCGCTCTCCCGTACCCTGGATTACTGCCCAGTAATATAAACCCCGCTCTCCTGTACCCTGGGTTACTGCCCAGTAATATAACCCCCACTCTCTTGTACCCTGGGTTACTGTCCAGTAATATAACCCCTGCTCTCCCTTTCCCTGGTTTACTGCCCAGTAATATAACCCCCCCGCTCTCCCGTACCCTGGGTTGCTGTCCAGTAATATAACCCCTAGATCTTCCATACCCTGGATTACTGTCCAGTAATATAACCCCCCGCTCTCCCGTACCCTGGGTTACTGCCCAGTAATATACCCCCCCGCTCTCCCGTACCCTGGGTTACTGCCCAGTAATATAACCCCCGCTCTCCCGTACCATGGATTACTGTCCAGTAATATATACACCCGCTCTACCTTACCCTGGGTTACTGTCCAGTAATATAACCCTCCGCACTC
>NW_026867602.1:685734-724292 GCF_020745735.1 Hemiscyllium ocellatum
CCCCATCCTCATCCCCCTCCCCATCCTCATCTCCCTCCCCCATCCTCCCCCCCTCCATGGTGACCCCTCAACCTCCCCTGCTCCAGGGAAAGGAGTCCCAGCCTATCCAGCCTTTCTTTATAAGTCTTCGAGTAAAAAGTGAGGTCTGCAGATGCTGGAGATCAGAGCTGAAAATATGTTGCTGGTTAAAGCACAACAGGTCAGGCAGCATCCAAGGAACAGGAAATTCGATGTTTCAGGCTTAAGCCCTTCATCAGGAATTCCTGATGAAGGGCTTATGCCCGAAACGTCGAATCTCCTGTTCATTGGATGCTGCCTGACCTGCTGTGCTTTAACCAGCAACACATTTTCAGCCTTTCTTTATAACTCAAGCCGTCCATTCCCAGCAACATCCTGGTGCTGTAAACCTCTCCTGAACCCTCTCCAGCTTCAATCATATCCTTCGTATAACTGTGCGACAGGAACTGGACACAGTATTGCAGGCGGGACCTCGCCAACATCCTGTACAACCCCAACATGACATCCTAACGCCTTCACTCGAAGCTCTGAGCGATGAAGGCATGCGTGCTGAATGCCACCTTCACAATCGGCGTTAGATTGATTTGCCAAGTTACGTGTGTGTGCCTCCTACCTTTAACCAACACCCAGTACTCCCCTGGTCTTTACTTTGCTCACAAACAATACTCCCTTTCAGTCTCTCCTTCGGTTCACTTACATAATGAATGAGCTACGAACACACTTGTTAAAAACATAACTTTATTGGGTATAACTGACAGAGGGAGCAGTGTGGGTTTATGAACCTGTGAGAAACTTTACAGAAGGGTGCGAGAACCTTTCCCTCTGTTATGAATAGACCCCATCTTAACCAAAACAGCACCCATAACAGAGCAGCACTCCCTCAGCGCTGTTCCCAACTGTGTTTACATTTGGAAATCCTGCACACTGTCAAACTCACAGCGTTTTTACTTGACTTTATGTTAAAAGTTGTGGATGGATCTGGGAAGGATGAGCTAGAGGATTGTTTTAAAAACTGGGAACTGTGGAAAGAATGGCTACATTTTCAAAATAGCAGATTCCCCTCATGGTAAGTGCTGTTTACACAGCTGCTCTTCAGGCACTGGGGAGAGGTTACCACAGCCAAGCTGGGCTCAGGGATGTGCACAAGGGAGATTCACCCAGCAACAAGTAGCTGATTGGTCTGTGGAATGATGATTGAAGGCTTCCTGCCTGCCAACAGCTATGTGATTGGCTCTTAGTTCAGCTTGTGGAAGTGAACGATATAGCCAGAAGGCTCTGGAGTTCCAGAGAGGGAGGTGCTACCTCTTTCACACTCTCTTTCTTCCCTCTCACTCCCTCTCTTTCTCCCTGTATCTCTCTTTCTTGCTGTAAGTTGATAGACTTTCTAAGATGTGAACCAGTCACTCAGTGCCTCTTGTGAACAAGTGAAGATCCCCAGAGAGGGGAGATCGAGACAGACCAAGGCATGACAAAAAAAGGAGCAGATTGGTGAATGCTGGGGACTGCATCCAACGAACTGCCAACCACTGTCTTTCCCTCCACCCATGTTTTCTCTCTGTGTCTGTCTATCAGTGTGGGGGCATCAAGGGTGTTTATAAGGACTTTTGGAATCGAGTTGTGTGTCTAATGGTTCAAGGGAGAATTGTGTGAACACTGTGAAATCTTTAACAGCCACGGTGCTAATCCCACCACCACCTGCCACCCCCCACCCACAAATCGGTGAGTTCCTGCTGTCACTCGGAATCCATTGGCGATAACCGGGAGGTCAGGCATGGGTTTTGGTTAAATCATCAGCTGTAAAGGGAGAGGGGAGAGATTAGATTCATTCATTGGGAAACTCTCCTTCCTATCCCCTCCCCTCTCCGTCCAGAGAGTGAAAGCAATTCCCAGAATCACATTCCAAGATTCCTAATGGTCCTATTCCCAGTGGGGCCTCCCGTTCCCAGATTCCCCATCGTGCCTCCCATTCCCAGATTCCGGAGCGTCCTGTTCCCAGATTCCTAGTGGGACCTCCCATTCCCAGATTCCCAAGGTTCTTGTTCCCAGATTCCCAGTGGGGTCTCCTGTTCCCTGATTCCCGAGGGTCCTGTTCCCAGAATCCTAGTGGGACCTCCCATTCCCCGATTCCCGATGGGTCTCCCATTCCCAGATTCCCAAGGTTCTTGTTCCCAGATTCCCGGTGGGGTCTCCTGTTCCCAGATTCCCGAGGTTCCTGTTCCCAGATTTTCGGTGGGACCTCCCATTCCCAGATTCCTGGTGGTGCCTCCCGTTCCCAGATTCCCTAAGCTACTGTTCCCAGATTCCAGGTGGAGCCTCCCGTTCCCAGATTCCCAGGGGGAGAGCTCCTGTTCCCAGATTCCTGGGGAGGTCCCATTCCCAGATTCCCTAGGGTACAGTTCCCAGATTTCCGATAGGGCCTGCCGTTCTCAGATTCCCGGTGGGGCCTCGCATTCACCGATTTCCAAGGTTCTTGTTCCCAGATTCCTGGTGGGCCTCCTATTCCCAGATTCCATAAGGCCCCGTTCCCAGATTCCTGGGGAGGGTCCCATTCCCAGATTCCTGGCGGGGACTCCCATTCCCAGATTCCTGGGGGGGACTCCCGTTCCCAGATTCCCGGTGGAGCCTCCCGTTCCCTGATTCCAAGGGGGAGGGTCTCGTTCCCAGATTCCCAGTGGAGCCTCCCATTCCCAGATTTCCAAAGTCCCCATTCCCAGATTCCTGAGGGTCTTGTTCCAGGATCCCACTGGAGCTTCCCGTTCCCAGATTCCCGAGGGTCCTGTTCCCAGATTCCCAGCCTCTCTGTTACCTGATGTGGTGCTGGTATTTGAACTGGCTGAGCTGTCTGATCTGATGCTGCTGTTACACAGATTGGAACGACACAGCGTTCCTTCCCGCTTGGTGAACTTTGCTGGATGGGAGAGAGGAAACCACAACGTGAGAATCTCCATCGTATTCCCAAACAGCTCCCCACCCTCACACCTCCCCGTCCCCCCAGAATAACGATCCGAATTCAGACCAAACGGTTTGTGATGTAAGGACGGTGTCTCTCACCTGTTGGGTTAACACAGACTCGGGAACAACCTGCCGGGGAGACCGAGAAGGGAAACCGTTTCAGTACAAGCTCAGGCTCCCTCCCTCCCTCCCTCCACCCCCTCACCCTCACCGCTGCAAACAAAGCCTCCCAGCTACCAGTCAGTTCCACCTGGGATTGCTCTCACTCCCTCTGTCACCACTTCCCACCCTTTCTCCCAGTGCCTTGCTCACTCCCTCTCCCTCTCCCCATCTCTCTCTCGCACTTACTCACATTCTCTGTCTCACTCTCTCTCTCTCTCTCCTCTTCTGTCTTTCCCTTTCTTTCTCTCTCTCTCACATTTTTCTCTCTCCTTCACATCTCTTCCTTTACTGATGTGAGTGTGTCTCTCTCCCTCTGCCTCTTTTCTCCCTCTCTCTATTTCCATCTCCTCCGTCTCTCTCTCTCTCTCTCTCTCACACACATTGCTCCCTTTTCCCTTCTATCTCACACGTCTCCCTCCCTCCCCCATTCTCTGTCTCTCATTCTCTTTCTCTTAGTCTTTCTCATTCATACATTCTCTCTCTTTCCCTCATTCACTGTTTTTTCTCTCTCTCTCTCCCCCAGTGTCTCCCTCACACACATTTGCTCTCTCCCAGTCTCTCTCTCCTCTTTCATTTCACTGACACATTCTCTCTCTCTCTCTCCTTCACAACTCTTCCTCGGTCACTCTCTCTCTCTTTATGTGTATTCCTTGGTCTCCCTCTCTCCATTTTCCTGTCCCATCTCTCTCTCGTTCTCTCCTTCCTCACCATCTCTCCCTCCCATTCTGTCCTAGTCTCTCCCCCTCCTCACTGTATTCCCTCTCCCTCTCTCTCTCTCCCAGTCTCTCTCCCACTCTCTCTCTCTCCCCCCTCCTGCCCCAAGGCTCCTGGATCCCCAGGGAACGTCTTGCATGTCCTTACGGTGGAAGAGGTGGCAGTAGAGAATGGTAGTGACCAGTGCGAAGCTCAATCCCAGGAGTCCCAGCACTGCCCCGATGATGGTCAATGCAGTTTCACTTGTGATGGTCCAGGCGTGTTCTGAGGAGGGGGTCAGTCAGAGAGAGGGGGGGGGGGGAAAGGGGGTAGAATTTAATTTGTGTTTGTAGCAGTGATACCTGCACAGGAACCCCTACCCCCAACATCTCCCCCCCCCACCACCCACAACAACTCTCATGGGAGTGTCACTGGGACACAGACATCCCCCTCCAGGCTAATACCCTGGGGTTACAGGTTCAAACCCTACCCTGGCAGGTTGGGGAGGGGGGCTTTAAGTCAATGAAATCAACACACACAGCCCTCCTTCGAGACCCTAGATTGTGGTTAAAATCCCCGTCCGGTTCGCCAATGCCCTTTAGAGACGGGACCTGCTGCTACACGTGACTCCAGGCCCACTGCCAGGTGCTTGCCTCTTAACTGCCCCCTCGGAGACTCTCGGGGGGGGGTGGGGGTCAGGCAACGAACACTGGCCTTCCCGTTAATGCCCTACGATGGAGTGATTGAGTGTGTAAATATTTGGATCGTGTGGGGATTTGGCACAGTGTGGGCAATAGTCCTGTTTGTGGGAGGGGAGGAGGGCGGCTGTGGGGGTGGTGGGAAACGGTGCTGCCATTTCCACGGGACCTTACCGAGCGGGACGAGGAGTTTCCCGTTGAGGGCCTGGTGTTCCACTTGACAGAAATAGGAGCCATCCACCTGCCCACTCAGCGTGAGGTGACTCCGGGCCTGGAACATCTGGTTCCTCTGAGGGACGACGCTGACTGTCTCCCGGCCGTCGGTGATAACTGCTCCGTCTCTCACCCAGCTCACTTTAACCTCGGCGGGGGCGAAATTCCTCACCTCGCACAGCAGGACCCTCTGACCCTGCCTCTCCTCGATAAAGGCTCTGACAGACGTGGGAGCTGTGGGCCCAGTAAAGGGACAGGGTCAAAGGTTAGGGTCAGCACTGGGCGAGTGTCATCAGAACCTTCAGTGCCTCACATCGCGATGCCCAAACAGTCGCAGAGCTGCCCTTGCCCCTCCTCAGACCTCAGGACCCTGTCCACCTCCACCTCTCTACAGGCATCCTCAGCCTGTACTGCTGTGTGTCCTTTTCCGACTGTATCCGGTCAGTCAGAGAGCAAGTGTTTTTACTCACAACCTTGGGTTGGTTTAGGAATTGCTATTAATTATAAAACATGGTCAGTTAGAGGTTCATTGTTATCAGTAACAGATTAGGATCTTTGACCCAGTTACATGGACAGAGCTGACCTGAGCATTCCTAATGAACCCATGCATAGGAAGGGCAGGGAGGGAGTGATGAAGGATGGGGTTAGTTTGTCGGAGAGGAAGGAGGGGTTTAACACTATCTCCATGTACCCATCCTCCCGCTCTGATCCCACATCCCAATCTTTGTTGGAACCATCCTCCCGCTCTGATCCCACATCCCAATCTTTGTTGGAACCACCCTCCCGCCCTGATCACACATCCCAATCTTTGTTGGAACCCACCTCCCGCTCTGATCCCACATCCCAATCTTTGTTGGAACCCACCTCCCGCTCTGATCCCACATCCCAATCTTTGTTGGAACCCACCTCCCGCTCTGATCCCACATCCCAATCTTTGTTGGAACCCACCTCCCGCTCTGATCCCACATCCCAATCTTTGTTGGAATCCACCTCCCGCCCTGATCCCACATCCCAATCTTTGTTGGAACCCACCTCCCGCTCTGATCCCACATCCCAATCTTTGTTGGAGATTGAGTTTCTCGCTCCCTCCCCCCGCTCTATGGGAAGTATAAACACCAAGTTCCTACCTATTTCCTGCTGGCTGAAGTGCGTTAAGGTCGCAGTTTCCTTAATTTTCTCACACAAACTGCCGATCTGCTGAGGGACAGACCGAACAAAGTCCTGGTTCGCGTTCCTCCCATCGGCCAGGCCTTGAGCAAAAGGCTGCGTTGCTACGAAGGCCTTCCTTGTCAGGTTGAAGTACATTATAGTATCTCCGTCGTAGGCATCTTCCCAGGATATGACAGGCTCCTGGCCCTGATAGATACAGTCGCAATGCACATGCAGAATGTGGAGATCTGCAAAAGGAACACAGCGACAGGCGGTCAGGGAGGATAAAGACGGGATGTGTCGGTCAGTTGTGGTTTATTGTGGTCAGTGAGAAGGCTGAACCCTGGCATTGCCAATCCCAGGCCCGTTGGAGGTTAATTGGCATTTCTCTTGGTGAAGAGTCCGCATGAATGTCATTGCTTCAGTGACAACTCCAGGTCAGGTAGAACGCAAGTGCTTTCAGTCACCGCTTCAGGTCAGTTGAAGGATAATTGCTTTTAATGATGGTTTAGGCTCGACCCCACAACTCAGGGTCAGTCACCGTCTAACGCTGTTGGTCAACATTTTGAGCTAGTTCAGGACTGGGTCAGAACACAGGGCCCGTTCTAATCTAATTGTGATTAGTCAGAGTTGGAGGGACCATTAGAGGTTAATATTTATCATCTCAGCGATGGGTCCCTTAAAGTTTCATTGTGTGTCATCATGGCTTCAGGTATGTTAGATACACCCTCTGTCAGTCAGAACAGAGACAGAGGGTGTAGGGGGCTGGAGGAGGGGACAGAGATTGGGAGGGGGTAGGGGCTGGAGGAGGGGATAGGGAGGGGGTGTAGGGGCTGGACGAGGTGACAGGGATAGGGAGGGGGTGTAGGGACTGGAGGAGGGGACGGGGATAGGGAGGGGATGTAGGGGCTGGAGGAGGGGACGGAGATAGGGAGGGGGTATAAGGGGCTGGAGGAAGGGATAGGGAGGGGGTGTAGGGGCTGGTGGAGGGGACGGAGATAGGGAGTGGATGTAGAGGCTGGAGGAGGGGACGGAGATAGGGAGGGGGTGTAAGGGCTGGAGGAGGGGACAGAGATAGGGAGGGGGTGTAGGGGCTGGAGTTGGAGATAGGGAGGGGGTGTAGGGGCCGGAGGAGGGGACGGAGATAGGGAGGGGGTGTAGGGGCTGGAGGAGGGGACGGAGATAGGGAGGGGGTGTAGGGGCTGGAGGAGGGGACGGAGATAGGGAGGGGGTTTAGGGGCTGGAGGAGGGGACGGAGATAGGGAGGGGGTGTAGGGGCTGGAGGAGGGGACGGAGATAGGGAGGGGGTTTAGGGGCTGGAGGAGGGGACGGAGATAGGGAGGGGGTGTAGGGGATGGAGATAGGGAGGGGGTGTAGGGGCTGGAGGAGGGGACAGGGATAGGGAGGGGGCGTAGGGGACTGGAGGAGGGGATGGAGATAGAGAGGGGGGTAGGGGCTGCAGGAGGTGACAGGGATAGGGAAGAGGCTTAGGGGCCTGGGGGAGGGGGCGGAGATAGGGAGGGGGGTAGGGGCTGGAGGAGAGGATAGGGATGAGGTGTAGGGGCTGGAGGAGGTGACAGAGATAGGGAGGGGGTGTAGGTGCTGGATGGGGTGAGAAAGGGTCTGTTTCTGTGCTGTGTGAGTAGGGACCATCCATTTAAGGTGATGGGGGAGATTGCGAAGGAGGTGGAAGGGGCATGTGTTTAATACAGAGAGTGATAGGAGTCTGGAAGGTGCTGCCAGGGTCAGGTGTTGGAAGGACTTCTAGATAAGCACATGAATATGGAAGGACAAGGAGAAGGGATTAGCTTAATTTATAGCACTGAAACAGACCCTTCGGCCCAACATGTCCATGCTGACCAGACATCCGAAATCAATTTATTCCCATTTTCCAGCAGTGGGCCCATATCCCTCTCCCTCTGCCTAAACCCATCCAACTGCCTTGGGAATGTTGTCATTGTACCAGCCTCTGCCACTTCCTCTGGCAGCTCATTCCATAACACGTGCCACCCTCTGCCCCCTTTCCCCTCTCACCTCATACCTCAGCCTCTTTCATTTTGGACTTCCCTGCCCTGGGGAGGAAGACCCTGGCTATTTACCCCGTGGCTTTACATTTGGAACAACGCGGGCCCGAAGGGGGGGCTGTCCCACGTTCTCGATCTGCCCCCCTCCTCCTCCTCTCTCAAGGTGGGAGGTTCAGCTGAGGGAGCACCTACAGCCCCCCCTGCCCCGGTACTTACCCGTCGAGCTGCCCACCCTGTCCAGGACTGAAGCCACAGCAGCCAGCAGTGCCCATTTGTATGGACCCAGCATCTCGAGCGACAGCTTCCTCCAGGTGAGACTGACTGAAGGGAGCATTCCTGAGCCGCAGGTACATCTATCAGAATCTCCACCCACTCATCCGCAGGCATGCTGAAAGTCTCTCTCTCTCTCTCTCTCTCTCCCCTCCCTGCGATGAATCTTGATTCAACCCTTCCTCCTCCCCACCACCAGTCCGAATCTCTGCCCGATCCTCCCCTCTTGACCTTCTCGCTCCGACTCGCCTCTTTCTCACTCTCTGCGCCGATGGTGTCCATTTGACCAGGCAGAGGACTACCGATCCCCTCACAACCTATCATTCCCCCCCACCCAAGCTCTCCCAGATCCCAACCCCCTGCCATTCCCTCTCCAGCATGTCACCAGTCCATGACTCACCCCCCTTTTGACTGTCACCAATGGGAAAGGGCTGTCTCCCTCTGCAGCCCCCACTCCCAGATTCCCCTCAGTCATATCCCCTTCCCCCGTGTCTCTGAGATCCCCCATCCCTCCTTATGCTGACGTTAATGCTTTGCCGAATTCCTCTCGTGGTTTGAAATGTGCTTTATTTCCTGCAGGACCTGTTTATCTGGGACGGTAGCCAAGTGTTGGGTGACAGTAATTAAAGGTGTAAAGTTAACCAGGGTTGGGAAATGAGTGTGCTGATGGAAACCGAGGGGGGGGGTGTTGGTGCTGAGATCCAGTTACAACGCTGAATCACAGCGTCAGTGAAGCTTGGAGCTCATTGATCTGTCTCTGGGTGACTCCCTGATTGTCATCGCACCGTGGGAGAGAGAGAGAGACCCACACAACACACACATCCACCATGGAACTCTGCGGGATCATCCTCCTCACCCTGGCGACCAGTGTGAGGGCGCAGATCGGTGAGTCACGGAGTTTATAAACAGGCCTTTCGGCCCCTCCTGCCCATGCCAGCCCTCTGTTCTCTCCCCCCCCCGCCACTGCCCTTGGATACTGAGGTGTGACGGCACTTGTGTGAGAGTCTGACTGTGAGTGTGAGATGGAGGAGAGTGTGTGTGTGTGATAGTGAGTGAGAATGAGTCTGAGAGAATGTGTGAATGTCAGAGTGAGTGTGTAAGAGTGGGGGTGCCCGTAAGAGCTCACACGCGTGTGCAAGACTGAGGGGGTTCGGACTTCAGTGTAAGACTATGAGTGTGTAAGAGTTTGAACGTGAGTGTGTAAAGGGTGTGAGTGTGTGTAAAGGTGTGTGTGTGAGAGTGACTGTGTAAGAGTTTGACTGTGAATGTGGGAAAGTTGTATGTGTGTAAGACAATAGACAATAGGTGCAGGAGTAGGCCATTCTGCCCTTCGAGCCTGCACCACCATTCAATATGATCATGGCTGATCATCCTTAATCAGTATCCTGTTCCTGCCTTATCTCCATAACCCTTGATTCCACTCTCCTTGAGAGCTCTATCCAACTCTTTCTTAAATGAATCCAGAGACTGGGCCTCCACTGCTCTCTGGGGCAGAGCGTTCCACACAGCCACCACTCTCTGGGTGAAGAAGTGTCTCCTCATCTCTGTCCTAAATGGCCCACCCCGTATTTTTAAGCTGTGTCCTCTGGTTCGGCACTCACCCATCAGCGGAAACATGTTTCCTGCCTCCAGAGTGTCCAATCCTTACATAATCTTGTCAGAGTCTGCATGTGTGTATCACATTGTGAGTCACAGAGAGGTACAGCACAGAAACAGACCCTTCGGTCCATCCTGTCCATGCCGACCAGATCTTCCAACCCAATCTAGCCCCACCTGCCAGCACCCGGCCCATATCCCTCCAAAGCCTTCCTGTTCATATACCCATTCAAATGCCTCTTAAATGTTATCATTGTACCAGCCTCCACCACTTCCTCTGGCAGCTCATTCCACACACGCACCACCCACTGGGGGGAAAAGTTGCCCCTTAGGTCCCTTTTACATCTTTCCTCTGTCACCTTAAATCAATGACCCCCAGTTTTGAACTCCCCTGCCCTGGGGAAAACGACCTTGGCTCTTTTCACCTTACCTCTACCCCTCACAAACCTCTCCAAGGTCAGCCCTCAGCCACAGTGTGTAAGGGGGTGAGTGTGTAAGAATTTGTAGGTGAGTCTGTAGGGGTGTGAGGCAATGGTAAACTCTGACACTTGTCTCCTGGCTAGAGGTCAGCACAGCAACGGAGAGTCTGTATTACGTCCACACTCCACACTCCGAGAACATCCTGGACATGTTCAGCATAAACGACGTCCCCTTCCTGTTCTATGATTATGGGACGGGGATGTTTGTTATCAATGGCCAAGTGACGGATGGAACCCGGGAGCTGGGCCAGGAGGAAGTGGATTACTACCGAGAGAGATCACGGGGCTTCCAAGCACGACTGCGGGGAACGGCCACAGAGATGATCCAATTGACGAATTCCACCGTCATCGCCAAGAGTAAGCCACTGGATTGCTGGGGGGAGTGGGGTGGGGAAGCAGGGCGATTGGTGCAGTGAGGAGTAACGCTGACCTGCTGAGATTTCCAAAGCTGACCCCTGTCTATATCCCTTTTGCATGGACGTCAATGCTCTCTGAATCATCCAACACCAGTCACCCACCTCCTCCTCTTTCTGATCGCCATCCGGTTCCCCTCTCAAAAGCCTCTCCCCTCATGCTCTGGGATGATGTATTCCAGACCCCAACCACTCACTGTGTGAAAACCGTTCCAACTCTCAATGCTTCCAGCAACCCTCTCTGCTCCCTCCCAGACCGTCCTCACCCCGTTCCCTCCTTCCCCCCCACGTCCCTGGAACTGTTCCCGAGAATGTCTCTCTTCACGAAAACATCGGAATTTCCGCTGAGAGAGAGACCACTGGTGTCTCGAACAGGAGAGATAGTCCCTCACATTGTGCTCTGGGTCCTTGCCCACTTCGGAACCGAGCGCTAAATTTGCTGCCTCTTCAGATATTATTTTGTCTCTTTTCTTCCATTGGGCTGAGAAGTGGCAGATGGCGTTTAATTTAGATAAATGTGAGGGGCTGCGTCTTGTATAGGCAAATCAGGGTGGAATCTATCCCCTTAATGGTAAGGTCCCGGGGAGTGTTGCTGAACAAAGAGACCTTGGAGTGCAGGTTCATAGCTCCTTGAAAGTGGAGTCGCAGGTAGATAGGATAGTGAAGGCAGCGTTTGGTACGCTTTCCTTTATTGGTCAGAGCATTGAGTACAGGAGTCGGGAGGGTCATGTTGCGGCTGTACAGGACATTGGTTAGGCCACTGTTGGAATATTGCGTGCAATTCTGGTCTCCTTCCTATCGGAAAGATGTTGTGAAACTTGAAAGGGTTCAGAAAAGATTGACAAGGATGTTGCCAGGGTTGGAGGATCTGAGCTACAGGGAGAGGCTGAACAGGCTGGGGGTGTTTTCCCTGGAGTGTCGGAGGCTGAGGGGACAGGGTGAACAGTCAAGACCTTTTCCCCAGGGTGAGGGAGTCCATAACTAGAAGGCATAAGTGAGGGGGGTAAAGATATTTAAAGGGCAGTTATTTTCATACAGAGGATGGTGCGTGTAAGGAATGAGCTGCCAAGAGAAGTGGTGGAGGCTGGGACGTTTAACAACGGTTAAAAGGATGGGGATATGAATATGTTACAAATGCTGGCAACTGGGGACTGGATTAATTTCGGAGACCTGGTAGGAATGGACAGGTTGACCTAAAGGTCTGTCTCCATGCTGTATATCTCTATGACTAGTCTCCCAAACCATCGTCTATTAACACCTTCTTTACATCCTCAGTGCTCCCTTTCCACCACCACCACCACCTCTCCCAATGTCTCGCACTCTGGGCTATCCGTCAGAGACTTCCCCACCTGTTCCTCCTCCGCCAAACAACCCCTTCCCTCAGGAAGGACTCGAAACGTTCATGCCGTCTTCTCATCTCCCACCACCACAGACTCTGCCAGACCCGCCGAGTTTCTCTGACGTTGTCCGCTTTGCATTCCCACTTCAGTTCCAGCCCCAGATGAACGGAGACGATGTATTCTCTCTCTCAGCAGCACCCGGGTCTCTCCCTGTCCTTCCACTTTCACACACACACACACACCTGCTTCCTCTCTTTCATGGGTATGCACTCCCTCGGGTTATGAAGTAAGGGATGATCTGCTCCCCGAAATCAGGGGCAGGGGTCTCGGAGTGTGGGCCTGGAGTCAACACTGGTCATCAGAAACATCCCTGCACCCCCAAACCCCAGTGCCATCCCCCCCAACCACCCCCAGATCTGGATGGTCGGTGTCTCAGAGAAAATACAATGTAAAGTTAAAGCTTCCACTACACTGCACCCCCCCCCCCCATCGTGATCAGGGACAGCACAGGGATAGATACAGAGTGAAGCTCCCTCTACACTGGCCCCCCCATCAAACACTCCCAGGGACAGCACGGGGTTAGATACAGAGTGAAGCTCCCTCTACACTGGCCCCCCCATCAAACACTCCCAGGGACAGCACAGGGTTAGATACAGAGTAAAGCTCACTCTACACTGGCCCCCCCATCAAACACTCCCAGGGACAAGGACAGCACGGGGTTAGAAACAGAGTAAAGCTCCCCCTACACTGTCCCCCCATCAAACACTCCCAGGGACAGCATGGTGTTAGATACAGAGTGAAGCTCCCTCTACACTGGCCCCCCCATCAAACACTCCCAGGGACAGGGACAGCACAGGGTTAGATACAGAGTAAAGCTCTCTCTACACTGGACCCCCATCAAACACTCCCAGGGACAGCACAGGGTTAGATACAGAGTAAAGCTCTCTCTACACTGGACCCCCATCAAACACTCCCAGGGACAGCACAGGGTTAGATACAGAGTAAAGCTCCCCCTACACTGTCCCCCATCAAACACTCCCAGGGACAGGGACAGCACGGGGTTAGATACAGAGTAAAGCTCCCCCTACACTGTCCCCCATCAAACACTCCCAGGGACAGGGACAGCACGGGGTTAGATACAGAGTAAAGCTCCCTCAACACTGTCCCCATCAAACACTCCCAGGGACAGCACGGGGTTAGATGCAAAGTACAGCTCCCTCTACACTGTCCCCATCAAACACTCCCAGGGACAGCACGGGGTTAGATACAGAGTAAAGCTCACTCTACACTGTCTCCCCCCATCAAACACTCCCAGGGACAGGGACAGCACGGAGTTAGATACAGAGTAAAGCTCCCCCTACACTGTCCCCCCATCAAACACTCCCAGGACAGGGACAGCACAGAGTTAGTTACAGAGTAAAGCTCCCTCTACACTGTCCCCCATTAAACACTGACAGGGACAGGGACAGCACGGGGTTAGGTGCAGAGTAAAGCTCCCTCTACACTGTTCCCGCATCAAACACTCCCAGGGACAGGGACAGCACGGGGTTAAAGACAGAGTAAAGCTCCCTCTACACTGTCCCCCCATCAAACACTCCCAGGACAGGGACAGCATGGGGTTAAATACAGAGTAAAGCTCCCTCTACACTGTCCCCCATCAAACACTCCCAGGACAGGGACAGCACAAAGTTAGATACAGAGTGAAGCTCCCTCTACACTGTTTCCCATCAAACTCTCCCAGGACAGGGACAGCATGGGGTTAGATACAGAGTAAAGCTCCCTCTACACTGTCCCCCAAGAGCATTGAGAGAATGTGAAAGATGGTTGGACTGTCCTCAGTACTTCCCATAAGGTGGTTAGAAATGGAGAGGGGTGGGATGCTGCTCCATAGGGAGACTGCAGCTCCCTCAGGATACCAGGAATGTCCGGACGAGCGGCCCGTTATTAATGCTGGCATCATTTTCTCCCCCAGAGAAACCCGTCCTGCACATCTACACGGAGGGGAACAGCAGCCCGGGACAGGCAGACATCCTGTACTGTTACGCCGAGAAATTCTACCCCTTCGAGATTGAGGTCAGCTTCCTGATCAACGGGAGGCCGTTTGTGGGTCAGGTCAACTCATCGCAGTTGGTGGTGGAGTCAGACTGGACATTTAACATCCTGAAGTATATCCGAATGGAGCGGCGCCATGGGGACACTTACAGCTGCCGGGTGAATCACATCAGTCTCCCGCAGCCTCTGACTGAATCTCTGGGTAAGTTAGACCCGGGGGTGTTAGCACGGGCTGCCCTGATCCCGAACATGCAGAGGGTTTACTGGGGCCCTGTCACACCCCCACAATGGGGACCCCCATCCCTGTAAATACTGAGACACTCCCCCCTCCCTGGGACCCCCCTCCTGTAAATACTGACACACTCCCCCCTCCCTGGGACCCCCCTCCTGTAAATACTGACACACTCCCCCTTCCCTGGGACCCCCCTCCTGTAAATACTGACACACTCCCCCCTCCCTGGGACCCCCCTCCTGTAAATACTGACACACTCCCCCTTCCCTGGGACCCCCCTCCTGTAAATACTGACACACTCCCCCCTCCCTGGGACCCCCCTCCTGTAAATACTGACCCACTCCCCCCACCCTGGGACCACCCCCGTAAATACTGACACACTCCCCCCTCCCTGGGACCCCCCTCCTGTAAATACTGACACACTCCCCCCTCCCTGGGACCCCCCCTGTAAATACTGACCCACTCCCCCTCCCTGGGACCCCCCTCCTGTAAATACTGACACACTCCCCCCTCCCTGGGACCCCCCCTGTAAATACTGACACACTCCCCCCACCCTGGGACCACCCCCGTAAATACTGACACACTCCCCTGTCCCTGGGACCCCCCTCCTGTAAATACTGACACACTCCCCCTTCCCTGGGACCCCCCTCCTGTAAATACTGACACACTCCCCCCTCCCTGGGACCCTCCTGTAAATACTGACCCACTCCCCCCTCCCTGGGACCCCCCTCCTGTAAATACTGACACACTCCCCCCTCCCTGGGACACCCCCTGTAAATACTGACCCACTCCCCCCTCCCTGGGACACCCCTCCTGTAAATACTGACACACTCCCCCCTCCCTGGGACCCCCCCTGTAAATACTGACACACTCCCCCCTCCCTGGGACCCCCCCCTGTAAATACTGACCCACTCCCCCCCCCCCCTCCCGGGACCCCTCCTGTAAATACTGACCCACTCCCCCCTCCCTGGGACCCCCCTCCTGTAAATACTGACACACTCCCCCTCCCTGGGACACCCCCTGTAAATACTGGCACACTCCACCCTCCCTGGGACCCCCCTCCTGTAAATACTGACCCACTCCCCCCTCCCTGGGACCCCCCCTCCTGTAAATACTGAGACACTCTCCCTCCCTGGGACCCCCCTCCTGTAAATACTGACACACCCCCCCCTCCCTGGGACACCCCCTCCTGTAAATACTGACACACTCCCCCCTCCCTGGGACCCCCCTCCTGTAAATACTGACACACTCCCCCCTCCCTGGGACCCCCCCTCCTGTAAATACTGACACACTCCCCCTCCCTGGGACCCCCCCTCCTGTAAATACTGACACACTCCCCCCTACCTGGGACCCCCCCTCCTGTAAATACTGACACACACACCCCTCCCTGGGACCCCCCTCCTGTAAATACTGACACACTCCCCCCTCCCTGGGACCCCCTCTCCTGTAAATACTGACACACTCCCCCCTACCTGGGACCCCCCCTCCTGTAAATACTGACCCACTCCCCCCTCCCTGGGACCCCCCTGTAAATACTGACACATTCCCCCCTCCCTGGGACCCCCTCTCCCTGGGACCCCCCCCTGTAAATACTGAGACACTCCCCCCCCGTAAATACTGACCCACTTCCCCCCTCCCTGGGACCCCCCCTGTAAATACTGACACACTCCCCCCTCCCTGGGACCCCCCCTCCTGTAAATACTGACCCACTTCCCCCCTCCCTGGGACACCCGTCCCTGTAAATACTGACACACTCCCCCTCCCTGGGACCCCCCTCCTGTAAATACTGACACACTCCCCCCTCCCTGGGACCCCCCCTCCTGTAAATACTGACCCACTCCCCCCTCCCTGGGACCCCCTCCTGTAAATACTGAGACACTCCCCCTCCCTGGGACCCCCCTCCTGTAAATACTGACACACTCCACCCTCCCTGGGACCCCCGTCCCTGTAAATACTGACACTCTCCCCTCCCTGGGACCCCCGTCCCTGTAAATACTGACACACTCCCCCCTCCCTGGGACCCCCCCTCCTGTAAATACTGACCCACTCCCCCTCCCTGGGACCCCCCCTCCTGTAAATACTGACACACTCCACCCTCCCTGGGACCCCCGTCCCTGTAAATACTGACACTCTCCCCTCCCTGGGACCCCCGTCCCTGTAAATACTGACACACTCCCCCCTCCCTGGGACCCCCCCTCCTGTAAATACTGACCCACTCCCCCTCCCTGGGACCCCCCCTCCTGTAAATACTGACACACTCCCCCCTCCCTGGGACCCCCCCTCCTGTAAATACTGACACACACACCCCTCCCTGGGACCCCCCTCCTGTAAATACTGACCCACTCCCCCCTCCCTGGGACCCCCTCCTGTAAATACTGAGACACTCCCCCTCCCTGGGACCCCCCTCCTGTAAATACTGACACACTCCACCCTCCCTGGGACCCCCGTCCCTGTAAATACTGACACTCTCCCCTCCCTGGGACCCCCGTCCCTGTAAATACTGACACACTCCCCCCTCCCTGGGACCCCCCCTCCTGTAAATACTGACCCACTCCCCCTCCCTGGGACCCCCCCTCCTGTAAATACTGACACACTCCCCCCTACCTGGGACCCCCCCTCCTGTAAATACTGACACACACACCCCTCCCTGGGACCCCCCTCCTGTAAATACTGACACACTCCCCCCTCCCTGGGACCCCCTCTCCTGTAAATACTGACACACTCCCCCCTACCTGGGACCCCCCCTCCTGTAAATACTGACCCACTCCCCCCTCCCTGGGACCCCCCTGTAAATACTGACACATTCCCCCCTCCCTGGGACCCCCTCTCCCTGGGACCCCCCCCGTAAATACTGAGACCATCCCCCCCCGTAAATACTGACCCACTTCCCCCCTCCCTGGGACCCCCCCTGTAAATACTGACACACTCCCCCCTCCCTGGGACCCCCCCTCCTGTAAATACTGACCCACTTCCCCCCTCCCTGGGACACCCGTCCCTGTAAATACTGACACACTCCCCCTCCCTGGGACCCCCCTCCTGTAAATACTGACACACTCCCCCCTCCCTGGGACCCCCCCTCCTGTAAATACTGACCCACTCCCCCCTCCCTGGGACCCCCTCCTGTAAATACTGAGACACTCCCCCTCCCTGGGACCCCCCTCCTGTAAATACTGACACACTCCACCCTCCCTGGGACCCCCGTCCCTGTAAATACTGACACTCTCCCCTCCCTGGGACCCCCGTCCCTGTAAATACTGACACACTCCCCCCTCCCTGGGACCCCCCCTCCTGTAAATACTGACCCACTCCCCCCTCCCTGGGACCCCCCTGTAAATACTGACACACTCCACCCTCCCTGGGACCCCCCCTCCTGTAAATACTGACACACTCCCCCCTCCCTGGGACCCCCCCTCCTGTAAATACTGACACACTCCACCCTCCCTGGGACCCCCCCTGTAAATACTGACCCACTCCCCCCTCCCTGGGACCACCCCCCTGTAAATACTGACCCACTCCCCCCTCCCTGGGACCCCCCCCTGTAAATACTGGTCACACAGCATCAGGCCACTGTCTGCCCCTTTCCACAGATCCCCCTCCTAGACAGCTTCACACCGGGACTATTGTCTGTGCTGTCGGTGTCATCGTGGGAGCTGTCGGATTTGTGATCGGTCTCTCCCTGGTTGTGAAGATCCGCGCTCGGTGAGTATCTGTTGTTTCCCCCCATTCCCCCCTTTTCCAAACCCTTTCTGTCTGAGTCCCCCAGAACGCTCACTGCCATTTCCCTTTTTACAGACAGGGTCAGACCTCCCCAAGGCAGTCCGGGAAGGAATAACTCTGTGTCCGAGACTGGAAGGAGCCCTGAGAAAGGTCAGTGTGGTTCAATCCCCTGGGACTGGGTTCATTCACACTGAGGTCATACTGGGAGGGTTTGATGTAGGGACAGTGTAGAGGGAGCTTTACTCTGTATCTAACCCCGTGCTGTCCCTGTCCCTGGGAGTGTCTGATGGGGGACAGTGTAGAGGGAGCTTTACTCTGTATCTAACCCCGTGCTGTCCCTGTCCCTGGGAGTGTTTGATGGGGGGACAGTGTAGAGGGAGCTTTACTCTGTATCTAACCCAGTGCTGTCCCTGTCCCTGGGAGTGTTTGATGGGGGACAGTGTAGAGGGAGCTTTACTCTGTATCTAACCCCCTGTCCCTGGGAGTGTTTGATGGGGGAACAGTGTAGAGGGAGCTTTACTCTGTATCTAACCCTGTGCTGTCCCTGTCCCTGGGAGTGTTTGATGGGGGAACAGTGTAGAGGGAGCTTTACAATGTATCTAACCCTGTGCTGTCCCTGTCCCTGGGAGTGTTTGATGGGGGTCAGTGTAGAGGGAGCTTTACTCTGTATCTAACCCCGTGCTATTTTGTCCCTGGGAGTGTTTGATGGAGGGACAGTATAGAGGGAGCTTTACTCTGTATCTAACCCCGTGCTGTCCCTGTCCCTGGGAGTGTCTGATGGGGGACAGTGTAGAGGGAGCTTTACTCTGTACCCAATCCTAGGTAATGCTCAATTCTAAAGCAGCAACAAAGCTGACTGGCTGGTCTTTACCTTGACTGTGGGTTAATATTTTCGAGTAAAAAGTGAGGTCTGCAGATGCTGGAGATCAGAGCTGAAAATGTGTTGCTGGTTAAAGCGCAGCAGGTCAGGCAGCATCCAAGGAACAGGAAATTCAGAGCCGGCCTGAAACGTCGAATTTCCTGTTCCTTGGATGCTGCCTGACCTGCTGTGCTTTGACACATTTTCAGCTCTGATACTCCAGCATCTGCAGACCTCACTATTTACCCGAAGATTTTAACCTACTGCGAATCCTCTTGCAAGGATGCCTTCCTTGAAGAAGCTCTCTTCCTCCCTCTACAAGGATTTCAGTGAGTCTCTCTCTCACTGCACCCCCCAGGTCATCTCCTCTGCACAGAAACTCTTCAGCCACGTTCTCAAACAGACCCGTTACCACAACCACATCTCCTTCCTCAGCACCTGCCTAAGGAACCGACTGATCCCACACGGACTCCGAACTACATTCACTCTCCGCATTCCTGATGAAGGGCTCTGGCCCGAAACGTCGATTCTCCTGTTCCTTGGATGCTGCCTGACCTGCTGCGCTTTAACCAGCAACACATTCTCAGCTGTGGGTTAATATTGAAAGTATTCACCGAAATGAATCCTTTCTCCATCTGTTTTTGCTGTAGGTCAGTCCACGTTGGGAGGGGAGACAGTGTGACTGATTTCACCTGAAGGAAGTCTCTAGTTTGTTCTGTTTGGATTATCCGCCATGAATCAAGGATTAGCAATGGTGATCGAGTCATACAGCACGGAAACAGACCCTTCGGCCCAACTCTTCCGTGCTGACCAGATACTCTAAATTAATCTTGTCCCATTCCCCAGCCCTTGGCCCATCTCCCCCTAAACCCTTCCTATCCATGTCCCCCCCCATCCTTTTAAATGTTGTCATTGTACCAGCCCCCACCACTTCCTCTGGCAGCTCGTTCCACACACGCACCACCCTCTGGGGGAAAAAGTTGCCCCTCGGGTCCCTTTCCCCCCCTCTCACCTTAAACCTACACCCCTCTAGTTCTGGGCTCCACCACCCCAGGGGGAATAGATCTGGGCTATTCACCCTATCCATGCTCCCCTCCATGGTTTTATAAACATCTATATGGACACCCCGTCAAGCCTCTGACACTCCAGGGAAAATAACACCAGCTTATTCAGCCTCTCCCTGGAGCTGAGACCCTCCAATATGCTTGTAATATTTTCTGAACCATTTCCGACAGCAGGGAGAACAGAATTGAACATAATATTACAAATGTGCGCAACATAATGTCCTGGACAGCCGCAACATGACCTCCAAACTGCCAATCATTGACCAATGATGTTTGTAGACTGTTATTAGACTAAATTATGAGTCTTCACAAAGGAATCTCTTGTATATCACATATAAATGATTAATAAATTATATTTAAACATTGCTTGCAGTTTCTTGGGTGGTATAATAAAATCTGATGTGAACGTTCTGGTACATTCACTTGGCACGATAATAAACTCACGTTCTGCCCCTTGTCTGGACACACGAGGAGAAATGGATCAGATTTACCCGTGTTGAGTGAGGGAGGAACATTAGCCAGGATTCGGAGGATTCCAATCTCTAACACCAAACAGAGAGAGAGACAGACAGACACACACAAAGAGAGAGAGAGACAGACAGAGAGAGAGAGAGAGACAAAGAGAGAGAGACAGAGAGAGAGAGACAAAGAGAGCGAGACACACACACACACACAGAGACAAAGAGAGACAGACACACACACAAAGAGAGAGAGAGAGACAAGGAGAGAGAGAGAGAGACACACACACAAAGAGAGAGAGAGAAACTATGAGGGTGGGGGAGGGAAGGAAGGACAATGAGAGAAATGAAAGAGAGAGTGAGAGTGTAAAAATGTGTGTGAGAGAGAGAGAACTACACTGTTGAAGCTTCACCCCGACTCAGGTCAGGATTAACACAACAATGGGATGGAAACTGTGCTCAGTGAGACATCACAGTCTAAACCCTTAGCACCCGCTCCCTCAGCACTGACCCTCCCACAGCGCCCACTCCCTCAGCACTGACCCTCCCACAGCCCCCACTCCCTCAGCACTGACCCTCCCACAGCACCTGCTCCCTCAGCACTGACCCTCCCACAGCCCCCACTCCCTCAGCACTGACCCTCCCACAGCACCCACTCCCTCAGCACTGACCCTCCCCCAGCACCCGCTCCCTCAGCACTGACCCTCCCACAGCCCCCGCTCCCTCAGCACTGACCCTCCCACAGCACCCACTCCCTCAGCACTGACCCTCCCACAGCAACCAGTACCTAAGCACTGACCCGCCCACCGCGCCCACTCCCTCAGCACTGACCCGCCCACCGCGCCCACTCCCTCAGCACTGACCCTCCCACAGCGCCCAGTACCTCAGCGCTGACCCTCCCACTGCGCCCACTCTCTCAGAGGGCACTGTGGGAGGGTCAGCGCTGAGGGAGTGGGGGCTGTCGGAGGGTCAGCGCTGAGGGTTGGGGGTGCTGTGGGAGGGTCAGTGCTGAGGGAGTGGGTACTGTCGGAGGGCCAGGGCTGAGGGTGGGGGCACTGTTGGAGGGTCAGCGCTGAGGGAGCAGGCACTGTCAGAGGGTCAGTGCTGAGGGAGTGGGCACTGTGGTAGGGTCAGCCCTGAGGGTGGGGGCACTGTTGGAGGGTCAGCGCTGAGGGAGCAGGCACTGTCGGAGGGTCAGTGCTGAGGGAGTGCCACACTGTCGGAGAGTCACTTGACGTCTTGGAAGGTCTAGACTTTTCAGTAACCTCTCTTCAAGAACCCACTCCAGTCATTTCTCCATAATCCATTGAAACCTAAGCCCTCTGGAAAATATTAAATCAGTTTATCAGGATGGTGCGGGGTTTGGAGGGTTTCAGTTAGAATCGGGGATTTTTCACACGCGTGTCAGAGGCCCAGGGGTGACCTTATAGAGGTTTATAAAATCTTGGGGGGGGTATAGCGTGTGTCTTTTCCCTAGGATGGGGGATTTGAAGACTGGGGGCATAGTTTGAAGGTGAGTGGAAATAGATGTAAAAAAGACATGAGAGGCAATTGAATTTTACAAGAGAATGGGTTTTGCCTGGAATGAGCTAGCAGAGAAAGTGGTGGATGTGGGTACAGTTCCAACATTTAAAAGGTACTTGGATAGACAGATGAACAGGAAAGGTTTGGAGGGATGCGGGCAAGGAGCAGACAGCTGGCTCTCCTTTCGGTTGGAATCGGCACGGACAGGTTGGGCCGAAGGGCCTGTTTCCACGCTGCGTGACTCCATGGCTAGGAGGTGTTTTTGCTAACATTTGGGGGCGGCACTGTGGTTAGCACTGCTGCCTCACAGCGCCAGAGACCCGGGTTCAATTCCCAGCCTCAGGGTGACTGTCTGTGTGGGGTTTGCACGTTCTCCCCGTGTCAGCGTGGGTTTCCTTCCACAGTCCAACAACGTGCGGGTCAGGGTGAATTGGCCGTGCGAAATTGCCCCCCGTAGTGTCAGCTGTAGGGGTAAGTGTAGAGGAATGGGTCTGGGTGGGTTACTCTTTGGTGGGTCGGTGTGGAACTTGTTGGGCCTGTTTCCACACTGTAAGTAATCTAATTTAATAAAAAATGTAATCTAATTAGGAATGATCAGCCATATTGAATGGTGGTGCAGGATCGAAGGGCTGAATGGCCTACTCCTGCACCTATTGTCTAATCCTATGGAGCATTAGTAGCAGTTGCTCGCACCTAAGTTAGCATCCAATTCATTGCTTTTGCTTTTCTTTGAGATTTGATTGTGTCCTGGAGAGATTTAATTCTATTTTTAATTCCCATATTGACTGGAATCTGCACTTCGAGATTTGATGTTGGTGATTATTCCAAATTAACCTCCGTTGTCTGCGGTGTTTTGGTCACATCCTCCCAGATATGCATCTGTTTCATGTTCAGTGTGACTGCTACTATGACAATAACACAATGTCCACCATTCGGTTGCACTACGCCTACGATGGTGTGACGGTCATGTTCTACGATATGGACACCCGAAGGTACGTGGCAGCCCAACCTTTCCTCCAGGCAGAGGTTGACCGGAGGAATTCTGACCCTGATTACGTCGCCACGGTCCCCGATCGCGTCGAGAGCGTCTGCGATGAAATCAAGCAAGCAGCAGGGTTGAGTGACCTGACCCTGGAAAGAGTGGGTACGTTCACCTTATGCAGAGTCAGGAGGGTGGGCTGTTTCTGACAGGGTGAAGGGACTGAGGGACGGGGGGTGGCGCGAGTGCAGAGACGTGCTTGAATGCAGGGTGTCTGGGCTGGTAATATGAAGGTGCCAAACGGTGATCTCATTGAGCTGGAGGGCACATGACAGCACAGGGCTCTAGTACTCTCTGCAGGAAGGAGGAGTTGATAGGAATTAGCTTGGACCTGAGCCAAGGTTGTGAGGAAAAGGCACTCCCTGTCTGGGGCTGCACATCTCAAAGCTCCAGGGACCCGGGTTCGATTGCAGCCTCACGCATCAGTCTGTGTGAAGTTTGCACATTCTTCCCTGTGTCTGTGTGGGTTCCCAGTGTCCAGGGATGTGCAGGTTAGGGTGGATTGGCCGTGCTAAATTGTCCCATAGTGCCCAGGGATGTGCAGGTTAGGGTGGATTGGCCGTGCTAAATTGTCCCCGTAGTGCCCAGGGATGTGCAGGTTAGGGTGGATTGGCCGTGCTAAATTGTCGCATAGTGTCCAGGGATGTGCAGGTTAGGGTGGAGTGGCCGTGCTAAATTGTCCCGTAGTGCTCAGGGATGTGCAGGTTAGGGTGGATTGGCCGTGCTAAATTGTCCCCGTAGTGCCCAGGGATGTGCAGGTTAGGGTGGATTGGCCGTGCTAAATTGTCGCATAGTGCCCAGGGATGTGCGGGTTAGGGTGGATTGGCCGTGCTAAATTGTCCCCGTAGTGCCCAGGGATGTGCAGGTTAGGGTGGGATTGGCCGTGCTAAATTGTCCCCGTAGTGCCCAGGGATGTGCAGGTTAGGGTGGGATTGGCCGTGCTAAATTGTCCCCGTAGTGCCCAGGGATGTACAGGTTAGGGTGGGATTGGCCGTGCTAAATTGTCCCTGTAGTGCCCAGGGATGTGCAGGTTAGGGTGGATTGGCCGTGGGGAAATGTAGGGTTACCAGGGATAAGGCAGTGCCGTGGATCTGGGTGGGATGCTCTTTGCAGGGTCGATGAGGACGCGATGGGCTGAATGGCCTGCTTCCACACTGTAGGGATTCTATGAACTGACCCAAGGTTGTGAGTAAAAACACTTGCTCTCTGACTGACTGGATACAGTCGGAAAAGGACACACAACAGTACAGGCTGAGGATGCCTGTAGAGAGGTGGAGGTGGACAGGGTCCTGAGGTCTGAGGAGGGGCAAGGGCAGCTCTGCGACTGTTTGGGCATCGCGATGTGAGGCACTGAAGGTTCTGATGACACTCGCCCAGTGCTGACCCTAACCTTTGACCCTGTCCCTTTACTGGGCCCACAGCTCCCACGTCTGTCAGAGCCTTTATCGAGGAGAGGCAGGGTCAGAGGGTCCTGCTGTGCGAGGTGAGGAATTTCGCCCCCGCCGAGGTTAAAGTGAGCTGGGTGAGAGACGGAGCAGTTATCACCGACGGCCGGGAGACAGTCAGCGTCGTCCCTCAGAGGAACCAGATGTTCCAGGCCCGGAGTCACCTCACGCTGAGTGGGCAGGTGGATGGCTCCTATTTCTGTCAAGTGGAACACCAGGCCCTCAACGGGAAACTCCTCGTCCCGCTCGGTAAGGTCCTGTGGAAATGGCAGCACCGTTTCCCACCACCCCCACAGCCGCCCTCCTCCCCTCCCACAAACAGGACTATTGCCCACACTGTGCCAAATCCCCACACGATCCAAATATTTACACACTCAATCACTCCATCGTAGGGCATTAACGGGAAGGCCAGTGTTCGTTGCCTGACTCCCACCCCCCCCCCCCCCATTGCCCCCTTCTGAGAGTCTCCGAGGGGGCAGTTAAGAGGCAAGCACCTGGCAGTGGGCCTGGAGTCACGTGTAGCAGCAGGTCCCGTCTCTAAAGGGCATTGGCGAACCGGACGGGGATTTTAACCACAATCTAGGGTCTCGAAGGAGGGGTGTGTGTTGATTTCATTGACTTAAAGCCCCCCTCCCCAACCTGCCAGGGTAGGGTTTGAACCTGTAACCCCAGGGTATTAGCCTGGAGGGGGATGTCTGTGTCCCAGTGACACTCCCATGAGAGTTGTTGTGGGTGGTGGGGGGGGGGAGATGTTGGGGGTAGGGGTTCCTGTGCAGGTATCACTGCTACAAACACAAATTAAATTCTACCCCCTTTCCCCACCCCACCCCCCCCCCCCCCCCTCTCTGACTGATCCCTTCCTCAGAACACGCCTGGACCATCACAAGTGAAACTGCATTGACCATCATCGGGGCAGTGCTGGGACTCCTGGGATTGAGCTTCGCACTGGTCACTACCATTCTCTACTGCCACCTCTTCCACCGTAAGGACATGCGAGACGTTCCCTGGGGATCCAGGAGCCTTGGGGCAGGAGGGGGGGAGAGAGAGAGAGTGGGAGAGAGACTGGGAGAGAGAGAGAGGGAGAGGGAATACAGTGAGGAGGGGGAGAGACTAGGACAGAATGGGAGGGAGAGATGGCGAGGAAGGAGAGAACGAGAGAGAGATGGGACAGGAAAATGGAGAGAGGGAGAGCAAGGAATACACATAAAGAGAGAAAGTGACCGAGGAAGAGTTGTGAAGGAGAGAGAGAGAGAATGTGTCAGTGAAATGAAAGAGGAGAGAGAGACTGGGAGAGAGCAAATGTGTGAGTGAGGGAGACACTGGGGGAGAGAGAGAGAGAAAAAACAGTGAATGAGGGAAAGAGAGAGAATGCATGAATGAGAAAGACTAAGAGAAAGAGAATGAGAGACAGAGAATGGGGGAGGGAGGGAGACGTGTGAGATAGAAGGGAAAAGGGAGCAATGTGTGTGTGAGAGAGAGAGAGAGAGAGACGGAGGAGATGGAAATAGAGAGAGGGAGAGAGACACACTCACATCAGTAAAGGAAGAGATGTGAAGGAGAGAGAAAAATGTGAGAGAGAGAGAAAGAAAGGGAAAGACAGAAGAGGAGAGAGAGAGAGAGAGTGAGACAGAGAATGTGAGTAAGTGCGAGAGAGAGATGGGGAGAGGGAGAGGGAGTGAGCAAGGCACTGGGAGAAAGGGTGGGAAGTGGTGACAGAGGGAGTGAGAGCAATCCCAGGTGGAACTGACTGGTAGCTGGGAGGCTTTGTTTGCAGCGGTGAGGGTGAGGGGGTGGAGGGAGGGAGGGAGGGAGGGAGCCTGAGCTTGTACTGAAACGGTTTCCCTTCTCGGTCTCCCCGGCAGGTTGTTCCCGAGTCTGTGTTAACCCAACAGGTGAGAGACACCGTCCTTACATCACAAACCGTTTGGTCTGAATTCGGATCGTTATTCTGGGGGGACGGGGAGGTGTGAGGGTGGGGAGCTGTTTGGGAATACGATGGAGATTCTCACGTTGTGGTTTCCTCTCTCCCATCCAGCAAAGTTCACCAAGCGGGAAGGAACGCTGTGTCGTTCCAATCTGTGTAACAGCAGCATCAGATCAGACAGCTCAGCCAGTTCAAATACCAGCACCACATCAGGTAACAGAGAGGCTGGGAATCTGGGAACAGGACCCTCGGGAATCTGGGAACGGGAGGCTCCACTGGGAATCTGGGAACGGGAGGCTCCACCGGGAATCTGGGAACGGGAGGCCCCACCGGGAATCTGGGAACGGGAACGGTGGGAGAGGTGGGTGGGAGGGGTATGGTATTCCCAGCTATCTTCCCTCCCCCTACCCTCATACCCTACCCCACCCCCCTCCCGTTTATCTCCCAGCTTCGACCCACGGGCCTCATTCCTGACCAACAACCTAGGCCCGAAACGTCGGTTCTCCTGCCCCTCAGAACCGGTTGTGTTTTTCCCAACCCCCTGCGCTCTGAACTCGCACTCGGGTGTGCTGTTGGTTTCTGAGGGAGGCCTCTTGGTGACAAAATTGTGGTCCTTCGTTGGGGGGGGGCGGGAGGGGAGGAGAAGAAAACTTTCCAAGCAAGCGACAATCCTTCGAATACAAATCCTCGAAAGCGCATCTCGACAATGCGTCACGCAGCGCGGAAACATGCAGGTTGAGTCTGTGATTAAGAAAGCGAACGCGACGTTGTCACTTATCTCAGGAGGGTTGGAATATAAAAGCACCGTTGTGTGTGTTACTGAGACTTTATAAAGCTCTGGTTAGGCCCCATTTGGAGTACCGTGTCCAGTTTCGGTCCCCACACCTCAGGAAGGTCATCCTGGCACTGGAACGTGTCCAGCAGAGATTCACACGGATGATCACGGGTGCTCCGGTTTCCTCCCACAGTCCAAAGATGTTCAGGTCAGGTGAATTGGCCATGCTAACTTGTTAGGTAAGGGGTAAATGTAGGGGTATGGGTGGGTTGCGCTTCGGCGGGTCAGTGTGGACTGGTTGGGCCGAAGGGCCTGTTTCCACACTGTAAGTAATCTAATCTAATCTAATCCCTGGAATGGTAGGTCTAACATACGAGGAACGGCTGAGGATCCTGGGATTGTATTCATTGGAGTTTAGAAGATTAAGGGGAGACTTAATAGAGACGTACAAGATAATACACAGCTTGGAAAGGGTGGACGCGAGGAAATTGTTTCCGTTAGGCGAGGAGACTAGGACCCGTGGACACAGCCTGAGAATTAGAGGGGGGTCAATTCAGCACAGAAATGCGGAGACATTTCTTCAGCCAGAGAGTGGTGGGCCTGTGGAATTCATTGCCGCAGAGTGCAGTGGAGGCCGGGACGCTAAATGTCTTCAAGGCCGAGAGTGATAGACAAGGAATTAAGGGCTACGGGGAGAGTGCTGGTAAGTGGAGTTGAAATGCCATGATTGAATGGCGGGGTGGACTCGATGGGCCGAATGGCCTTACTTCCACTCCTATGTCTTATGGTCTTACAAACAGACCCTTCGTCCCAACCAGCCCGTACCGACCCTAATCCCAAACTAAACTAGTTCCACCTGCCTGCTCTTGGGTCCCAGATCTCCTTTTGTATTCAGGTACCTGTCTAAATACCGTTTATCGTCCGACTGTACCCACATCCGCAACTCCCTTGGGATGTTCATTCCACGTGCCCCTTCCCATCTTGTTTAAATGCTTCCCCTCCCAGCTTTGAAATGTGCCCCCCCCACCCCACACCCCACCCCCACACCTTGAAATCCCCCACCCTGCTCAGTTACCGTTAACTCGATCTATCCCCCTCATTATTTTATGAGCTGATGGTCTCCCCATTACCTTCATCGTAAGCAGCAGAGGTCACATGGAAAGCATGCTTAAGATGCCGCAGTTTTATTCGGGGTGGGGTGGGGGGGTGTTCCCCTTCCCCTTCCCCTTCCCCTTCCCCTTCCCCTCGTGTCTAGCCAAGCAGCAGAAAGTGGAAGCCCATCTTTAGCCGAGACTCAGTCGGACATGGGCGTCTTCCGAGGGCGAGGGGCTGGGGTTGGGGTCCTCTGCCTCACGCAGATGATCAGCTTCTGTCTGCGTCCAAGTCCCTGCGAGAGAGAAAAAACAAGGAGGAAAAACAAGGGTTACCGCACCGTCTGTAACACGTTTTGATCCGATGGAGCTGCGCCTGAGTACAGGGAAAAGTTTGGTTCAGCTAGATCATGGCAAATCAGGAACGACCCAATCAGAGGGCGTACAGACAGAACACGGAGGTGTTAGGTTTGACGCCAAGGAGGAGGAGGAGATAGTGAGGACTTGCAGATGCTGGAGATCGGAGCTGGAAATGTGTTGCTGGAAAAGCACAGCAGGTCAGGCAGCATCCGAGGAGCAGGAGAGTCGACGTTTCGGGCACAAGCCCTTCTTCAGGAATGAGGAGTGTGCGTCCAGCAGGCTGAGATAAAAGGTAGGGAGGAGGGACTTGGAGCGAGGGGCGTTGGAGATGCGATAGGTGGACGGAGGTCAAGGTGAGGGTGATAGGCCGGAGTGGGGGTGGGGCGCAGAGAGGTCAGGAAGAAGATTGCGGGTTAGGAGGGCGGTGCTGAGTTCGAGGGTTGGGACTGAGACAAGGTGGGGGGAGGGGAAATGATGAAACTGGAGGAATCTGAGTTCATCCCTTGTGGTTGGAGGGTTCCCAGGCGGAAGATGAGGCGCTCTTCCTCCAACCGTCGTGTTGCTATGGTCTGGCGATGGAGGAGTCCAAGGACCTGCATGTTCTCGGTGGAGTGGGAGGGGGAGTTGAAGTGTTGAGCCACGGGGTGGTTGGGTTGGTTGGTCCGGGCGTCCCAGAGGTGTTCCCTGAAGTGTTCCGCAAGTAGACGGCCCGTCTCCCCAATATAGAGGAGGCCACATCGGGTGCAGCGGATGCAATGGATGATGTGTGTGGAGGTGCAGGTGAACTTGTGGCGGATATGGAAGGATCCCTTGGGGCCTTGGAGGGAAGTGAGTGTGGAGGTGTGGGCGCAAGTTTTACATTTCCTGCGGTTGCAGGGGAAGGTGCCGGGAGTGGAGGTTGGGTGGGTGGGGGGTGTGGACCTGACGAGGGAGTCGCGGAGAGAGTGGTCTTTGCGGAACGCTGATAGGGGAGGGGAGGGAAATATATCCCTGGTGGGGTCCGTTTGGAGGTGGCGGAAATGATACGCTGTATACGGAGGTTGGTGGGGTGGTAGGTGAGGGCCAGTGGGGTTCTGTCCTGGTGGTGATTGGAGGGACGGGGCTCAAGGGCGGAGGAGCGGGAAGTAGAGGAGATGCGGTGGAGAGGTCAGGGAGGTCCGTTCATCCGTCTAATAACGTCAAGGGAAAAGCTATTCCTGAACCCGTCCCTGTGTGTGTTCAAACATCTGCACTTTCTACCTGACAGAAGAGGTGAGAGGAGATCATTAACGGGGTGGGAGGGGTCTCTGATGACGTGGGCAGTTTGTCCACAGGAACGGAGAGTGTAAACGGAGCCCGCGGTTGGGGGTTTGGATTCCGTGTTAGCCCAGGCCGTGCACGAAACCGTCAGGAGTCACCTACGCGACTGGGCCGAAGCCGTTGGTGACCCAGGCAGAATGCGACACGCCGAATTGCCTTCACCTCCTGAGGGAGAGGAAGTTAAACAAAAAAAAGTCACGCAACGCCCGGTTAGAGTCCAACAGGTTTATTTGGAAGCACGAACTCTCGGAGGGACGCTCCGCCCCTGATGGAGGAGCGTCACTCTGTGTGTTTCTACATAAACCCATAGTTTGCCTGATTACTAACCGTTGTCCACCCCAGACTCCAAACCACGGGAGGTGGGGGGAGAGGGGGCGTTGTTGTACCCTCGCGAGCCTCCCATCTATGTTCGAGGACCGGGACATCATTGCCGGGAACTTGACACTGCCCACTCGGGCTCCTCCGATGTCGACAGAGGCGTGTTCTCTTCCTCCCTCGCCGAAGCCAATGATCGGTTCGGCCTTCCCCTCGAATCTCCCTCGACTCTACCCAACTCCCTCTACTCTGGCAACGCTCCCGGGACACTAACATCAAGATGGCAGCTGTCAAGGTGAAGGCGTCTCCTTGTTGGCTCCAGGTAAGGTGTTGTACTGAACGTGGTGCCTAATTAAACTAATCCCTGCCCTTGGTCCATATCCCTCTGTTGCCTTGCGTGTGTCTATCTAACAGCCCCTGAAACGCCCCTCTACCTACCTCCTTCCCCATCCCACACAGCATGTCCCACACGCCTACCACGCTCTGTGCAAAAACATCTTGCCCCTCACATCTCCTTTGAGCCCTCCCCCCCTCGCCCTCCCTCGTACAGCACAGGAACAGACCCTTCGGTCCCACGCATCCGTGCCGACCCTGACACCCTCAATTATTCCAGTCCCAATCGCCAGCACTTGACCCCGTCTCCCTCTAAACCCTTCCTATCCATGTCCCCCCAGCCCCCACCACTTCCTCTGGCAGCTCCTTCCATTGGCTTGAGACATTTCGACTGAGGGGAAAGGGTTATGACCGTCAGCCCTGTCTCGCAATTGCGTAGGCACATCTAGTCTCCCCTCAGCCTCTAGAGAAAACCAGTCGAATGTTGCTACCCTCTCCTTATAGCTCACTGCCTCTGGTAATCCACGCCTGCACCCTCCTCAAGGCCTCCCACATCCTTCCTGTCATTTGACGACCAGAACTGAACAGACGACTCGAAGTGCGGCCTAGTCAAGGCCTTACAAAGCTGCAGCCTGACATCCGACTCTTATATTCAGTTCCTGTACCGATAAAGGCGAGTGTGCCATACGCCTTCGTTCCCCATCTGTTCACAACCAAATCTATGCAAACGAGATGAATATCACTTTAATTTAGAAGCTTAAGGGAAACACCTGCAACTTAGAGAGCGAGAAAGTTTGTCTTTAGCTTTTGTTTTAATGCTGCGACGTTCTCAGATGGAGAGGACATCCCTGATGAAGGAGCGTCGCTCCGAAAGCTAGTGTGCTTCCAATTAAACCTGTTGGACTATAACCTGGTGTTGTGTGATTTTTTTTAACTCCGATGAAGAGGGCTCTGTAGACCAGCGCTCCTGAGAGGGAAGGATTCAATTAAACTTGATCACTTGCCTCAGACCCGAGCCAGAAGTGTTGGAATAAAACCCTGAAGAGATTCCTTACAACCTAGGCCGATAAATTGATCGGCATTCTGGTCCCTCGACTGAGATTAACAAGTGACTTAAACCTATCCAAAGTGACAGGGATGGGAATTTTGGTGTGAGTAATATTAAGGAATTGAATGGCTTTTGCCTAAAACATTGATTTTCCTGCTCCTCGGATGCTGCCTGACCTGCTGTGCTTTTCCAGCACCACTCTAATCCAGAATCTGGTTTCCAGCATCTGCAGTGGCTCAGCGTTTAGCACTGCTGCCTCACAGCACGAGGGTCCCAGGTTCAATTCCAGCCTCGGGCGACTGTCTTATGTTGGAGTTTGCATATTCGCCCCGTCTCTGCGTGGGTTTGCTCCGATTTCTTCCCACAGTCCAAAGATGTGCGGGGGTTAGGGTGAATTGGCCATGCTAAATTGCCCGTAGCGATAGGTGCATTAGTCAGAGGGAAGTGGGTCTGGGTGGGTTACTCTTTGGAGGGTCGGTGTGGACTGGTTGGGCCGAAGGGCCTGTTTCCACACTGTAGGGAATCTAATCATAACCTGGTGTTGTGTGATTTTTTTAACTCAGGACCAGCGCTCCTGAGAGGGAAGGATTCAATTAAACTTGATCACTTGCCTCAGACCTGAGCTAGAAGTGTTGGAATAAAACCCTGAAGAGATTCCTTATAATCCAGGCCTATGATAAATAGATCTGCATTCTAGTCCCTCAATTGAGATTAACAAGTGACTTAAACCTGTCCGAAATGCCGGAGATGGGAATTTTGGTGTGAGTACTGTTAAAGAATTGAAGGGCTTTTGCCCGAAACGTCGATTTTCCTGCTCCTCGGATGCTGCCTGACCTGCTGTGCTTTTCCAGCACCACTCTAAAGTAGATTCTGGTTTCCAGCATCTGCGGTCGCTCACTTTTGCCTGAGGGATTGAACGCCCTACCTCCACATTTGCAGACGACACTAGGCTGGGTGGCAGTGTGTGCTGGGAGGGAGGAGGGTGGCGGGGGACAGGCTGGTTGAGTGGGCAAATGCTTGGATCGATGTGGGATTGCCCACTTTGGTCTCAAGAACAGCACGGCAGCTTAATATGTGGCAAGTTAGGATAAGGTGAGGTACAACGAGACCTGGGTGCCACGGTAGAATAGTGGCTCAGGTCTGGCCTGTAGGGGCAGCGGGCAGTGAGAAAGGCCAATGGCCGCCATTGTCGGAGGATTGGCGTGTCTGAGTGAGGAAGCCTTGCTGCAGTCAGGCAAGGCCTCGGCGAGACCACGCTTTGAGGGTTGTGTGGCGATTGGAGCTGAGGAAAGAGGTCCTAGCTCTGGACGGAGCTGAGCAATGGTATGCCAGGCTGATTCCCAGGATGGTCGGACTGACAATGAGGAACAGGCTGGAGCGACTGGGCCGGTACCGAGTGAAGTTTAGGAGAATGAGGGAGCAGGGGGGTGGGGGAATCTAACCGAAACATTGAAACTGCTGATGGGAGGGACAGGCTAGATGGAGGAAGGAGGTTCCCGAGCTCGGGGAAGTCCAGTGTGTGTCTGAACACGCGCTCATGTGTATGTGAGAGTCTGTGTGTGTGTGTGTACGTGTGTGCGTGTGTGTGTGTGTGTGTCTGTGTGTGTATGTGTGTGTGCGTGTGTGTGTGAGAGCCCGTATCCCAGTGAGAATCTGTGTGTGCGTGCGCGCGTGTGTCTGTGTGTGTGTGTATGTGAGTGTGTGTGTGTGTGTGTGTGTGTGTGTCTGTGTGTGTGCGTGAGAGCCCGTATCCCAGTGAGAATCTGTGTGTGCGCGCGTGTGTGCGCGCGTGTGTCTGTGTGTGTGTGTGAGAGCCCATATCCCAGTGAGAGTCTGTGTGTGTGTGCACGCGCGCGCGTGTGTCTGTGTGTGTGTATGTGAGTGTGTGTGCGTGTGTCTGTGTGTGTGCGTGTGTGTGCGCATGTGTGTATGTGTGTGCGCGTGTGTGTGCATATGTGTGTCTGTGTGTGTGTGCGTGTGTGTGTGTGTGTGTGAGTGTCTGTGTGTGTGTCTGTGTGCGTATGTGTGTGCGTGTGTGTGTGTCTGTGTGTGAGTGTCTGTGTGTATGTCTGTGTGCCCGCGCGCATGTGCATGTGTGCCCGCACGTGTGTGTACCCACGCGTGTGTGTGTGTTTGTGTGTGCCCGCGCGTGTGTATGTGTGTGTGTGTGTTACACTGTAGTCTCTGCCCTGTCAATCGACAATGGGAGGGCTGTGGTGTTTACCTGTGTGTGTGTGTGCGCCCGTGCGTGTGTATGTGTGTGTGTGTGTTACACTGTAGTCTCTGCCCTGTCAATCAGCAGTGGGAGGGCTGTGGTGTTTACCTGAGTCTGTGATGCCTGAACTAGCCTCTGAACGTACGTCTCCTCCAGTCTGGCCTGGCCTAGGGTGTGTGACCCTGGCACGGTGCCCTGGGGAGAAAGGTACCAACAGAAGAGTGTGAGAATATACCAACCTGCCTGGAACCCCCCCCCCAGCTCCCCCCAGAGCCCCTCGCAGTGAGTGAGTGAGTGAGACTCCCGTGCAGTTACACTCCAGGTGTTGGGAGTAAGCCCAGCAAGCAGTTCGGAGATACCCATTCCAGCGCTGGGGAAAGGGACACGGTTTCTCGGGTTGGTTCAGACTGGCAGCGCCCCCCACCCCTACCTCGCCATCGGATGGCAGCTCCAATCGCGGTGCAGACGATGCCAACAATCCCAGACACTATCCCAATGACGTATCCTCCAGATGGCCAGACGTTTGTCTTCGGTGCTGAGGGGAGATGGGGGGAGAGTGAGGGAGAGGGAGGGTCAGGTTACCTCAGCTCATCTGCCACCCATATCCCCCATTACCCCCGATCACATTCGCAGTCTCCCAATCAAGTCATTAGCTGTGTTTTCTGCACTTACCCCACACCCATAACCCCTCACTCCCCCTTCCTGATTAAACCCCTCGGCCTGGAATATAACCCCTCGATTCCCCTTCCTGATTAAACCCCTCGGCCTGGAATATAACCCCTCGATTCCCCCTTCCTGATTAAACCCCTCGGCCTGGAATGTAACCCCTCGATTCCCCCTTCCTGATTAAACCCCTCAGCCTGGAATATAACCCCTCGATTCCCCCTTCCTGATTAAACCCCTCGGCCTGGAATGTAACCCCTCGATTCCCCCTTCCTGATTAAACCCCTCGGCCTGGAATATAACCCCCTCGTTTCCCCCTTCCTGATTAAACCCCTCGGCCTGGAATATAACCCCTCGATTCCCCCTTCCTGATTAAACCCCTCGGCCTGGAATATAACCCCTCGATTCCCCCTTCCTGATTAAACCCCTCGGCCTGGAATATAACCCCTCGATTCCCCCTTCCTGATTAAACCCCTCGGCCTGGAATATAACCCCTCGATTCCCCCTTCCTGATTAAACCCCTCAGCCTGGAATATAACCCCTCGATTCCCCCTTCCTGATTAAACCCCTCGGCCTGGAATATAATCCCTCGATTCCCCCTTCCCGATTAAACCCCTCGGCCTGGAATATAACCCCTCGATTCCCCCTTCCTGATTAAACCCCTCGGCCTGGAATATAGCCCCTCGATTCCCCTTCCTGATTAAACCCCTCGGCCTGGAATATAACCCCTCGATTCCCCCTTCCTGATTAAACCCCTCGGCCTGGAATATAACCCCTCGATAGCCCTTCCAAATTAAACCCCTCTGCCTGGAATAATATCCCTCGATTCCCCCCCTTCCTGATTAAACCTCTCAGCCTGGAATATAACCCCTCGATTCCCCCTTCCTGATTAAACCCCTCGGCCTGGAATATAACCCCCTCGATTCCCCTCCCTGATTAAACCCCTCGGCCTGGAATATAACCCCTCGATTCCCCCTTTCTGATTAAACCCCTCGGCCTGGAATATAAACCCTCGATTCCCCCTTCCTGATTAAACCCCTCGGCCTGGAATATAACCCCTCGATTCCCCCTTCCTGATTAAACCCCTCGGCCTGGAATATAACCCCTCGATTCTCCTTTCCTGATTAAACCCCTCAGCCTGGAATATAACACCTCGGCCTGGAATATAACCCCTCGATACGCCTTCCTGATTAAACCCCTCGGCCTGGAATATAACCCCTCGATTCCCCCTTCCTGATTAAACCCCTCAGCCTGGAATATAACCCCCCGATTCCCCTTCCTGATTAAACCCCTCGGCCTGGAATATAACCCCTCGATTCCCCTTCCTGATTAAACCCCTCGGCCTGGAATATAACCCCTCGATTCCCCCTTCCTGATTAAACCCCTCGGCCTGGAATATAACCCCTCGATTCCCCCTTCCTGATTAAACCCCTCGGCCTGGAATATATCCCCTCGATTCCCCTTCCTGATTAAACCCCTCGGCCTGGAATATAACCCCTCGATTCCCCCTTCCTGATTAAACCCCTCAGCCTCGAGCAACCTGGACAATGCTCTGAGGTAAGGTATCCCACATATTCCCTAACTTCAGAGAGTGAGGAAATTCCTCCCCCTCTCTGTGGGTGAGACCTTACTCTGAGACGGAACCCCACTGGATCTGAGAGTCTCCCACACGAGGGGGGGGGGGGGAGAGCAACCTCTCGCCATCTCCCCCCATCAAGATTTACAAGGATGTTGGTGATATTGAGCTACAGGGAGAGGCTGAACAGGCCGGGGCTGTTTTCCCTGGAGCGTTGGAGGCTGAGGGGTGACCTTATAGAGGTTTATAAAATCATGAGGGGCATAGATAGGGTAAATAGACAAGGTCTTTTCCCCCTGGGGTGGGGGAGCCCAGAACTAGAGAGGTGTAGGTTTAAGGTGAGAGGGGGGAAAGGGACCTGAGGGGCAACTTTTCCCCCCAGAGGGTGGTGCGTGTGTGGAACGAGCTGCCAGAGGAAGTGGTGGGGGCTGGTACAATGACAACATTTAAAAGGATTGGGGGGGACATGGAGAGGAAGGGTTTAGAGGGAGATGGGCCAAGGGCTGGGGAATGGGACCAGATTAATGTAGGATATCTGGGTCAGCATGGACGGGATGGGCCGAAGGGTCTGTGTCCGAACTCTAAAGCCCTATGAGTCACAAGCAAGCAGACCACAGCAAGTGAAGACAGGCAGGTAGCAGTCAGTACAATGTTCAGTTATCGGCACATCACTGGGACAGGAGAGGAATTCATCAAACCCTGACAGTGTGCAAACAGGCCATTCGGCCCAGCACACCCACACTGACCCTCGGAGGAGTCACGCACCCAGACACATTCCCCAACACGGTTACTGTACATTTACCCCTGACTAATCCACCCTAACCCGCACATCCCTGGGCACTACGGGGACAATTTAGCACGGCCAATCCCACCCTAACCTGCACATCCCTGGGCACTACGGGGACAATTTAGCACGGCCAATCCACCCTAACCTGCACATCCCTGGGCACTACGGGGACAATTTAGCACAGCCAATCCACCCTAACCTGCACATCCCTGGGCACTACAGGACAATTTAGCACGGCCAATCCCACCCTAACCTGCACATCCCTGGACACTACGGGGACAATTTAGCATGGCCAATCCACCCTAACCCACACATCCCTGGGCACTACGGGGACAATTTAGCACGGCCAATCCCACCCTAACCTGTACATCCCTGGGCACTACGGGGACAATTTAGCACGGCCAATCCCACCCTAACCCACACATCCCTGGGCACTACAGGGACAATTTAGCACGGCCAATCCCACCCTAACAGAATGGTCATGCCTGTATTCTAGTCCTGGCCTTCAGGCTAAAACCCACCTTCAGATTTATTTACAGGTTACACGATTACACTAAGCACTCAGTCACGAAAAGCACCCGATGGGGCCACGGGGCCTGGCCCCTATGGGTCCGGGTCAGTACAGAACAGTGATCGTTCGTCCCTTGAATGTTTTCCTTACCCCAGACTGCTGTGAGTTTGTTTGGGCTGCTGGTGTGCCCCACCTGGCAGGTGTAGATGTCTCCATTCCTGGGGTGGACGTCGATGTGCCCGGTGAGCTGGAAGGTGCCGTCCACGTTGGGTAAGACGATGCTGGTCAGCACGGGCCCCTGGAGGGCAGCATCGTTCAGCAGCCATCTGACATCGATGTCCCGAGGATAGAAACCGATCACGTGGCAGTTCAGCCTGACGGGCTCACTACTGCGCGCTGTGCGGTGCGTGCTGATACTGACGGACGGCTGTGCTGTGGGACAACGGGCAATGGCAGAGTGATCGCAGTGCTGATCCGAGTGAGTGTGTGTGGGTGAGAGTAGGTGTATGAGAGTGTGTGTGCGTGTGTGTGTGTGATGGGTAAATGTGAGTGTGGGGGGTGAGTGTGTGTGTGTGTGAGAGCGACTGTGTGTGAGACTGAGTGTGTGAGTGTGTGTTTGTGAGTGTGTGCACAAGTGTGAGTGTAAGAGTGTGTGCGAGTGTGTGTGAGCATGTGTGGGAGTGTGAGTGTGTGTGCGAGAATGTGTCTGTGTGAGTGTGTGTGAGAGAGTGTGTGTGTTTGTGTGAGTGTGTGTGTGAGTGTGAGTATGTGAGTGTGAGTGTGTGTGTGAGTGTGTGTGAGTGTGTGAGTGTGTGTGTGAGTGTGTGAGTGTGAGTGTGTGTGTGAGTGAGTGTGTGAGTGTGTGTATGAGTGTGTGAGTGTGAGTGTGTATGAGTGTGTGTGTGTGTGTGAGTGTGTGTGTGAGTGTGAGTGTGTGTGAGTGTGAGTGTGTGTGAGTGTGAGTGTGACTGACCTGTCAGTTCCCTGGTCACCTTGACGATGGTGTTGGTGAGGAAGATGGCGTATTCCTTGTGGCGCCGATATCTCTGCAGCCGGGCGGGGTCTCGGTTAAACTGACGGACAAGGGGCAGTGCCGCCTCAGTCAGTGCCTCGAACCGCTCCCTGCTGTAATTAAACTGAAGGACACTCTGCCCATCGTACGCAAACCTCACCCTCAACCTCAACTCGGCCGAGAGATCAACCGAGAATAGGAACTGCAGGAGGTGGAAGCCTGAGGGAGGGGGAGGGACGGAGGGAGAGGGAG